>NC_052613.1:20822192-21124171 GCF_016545825.1 Eucalyptus grandis
TGAAATTCGCACAATCCAGCTTGCACAATTTTAGAAAACATTTTAATTGAATACCAAAATGACCTTCAAAAATTATGAAATTCGAACATGTGATATTCAAGACATAAAGGCATATATTTTATGAAGAACACTACACCAAAAGATTCCCATATAGTTCAATACAGACCACGCATCACAGCACTACTAATTCTGTCCGTTTCACTTGCACAGTTTTTGAAACATTTTTGATTAAATAGGAAAATGAACTTAAAAAATCATGAGATTTGAATATGTCGTAGACAAGACATAAAAAAAGATATTTTATGCAGAAAACGTTTCCAAAAGAATCTCATACAAAACGATATAGTCCACGCATTGTAACTTACAAAGTCCGAACACATCATATTGCACATTTTTAAAAACATTTTCGATTAAATACCAAAATGACATTAAAAAATTATGAAATTCGACTATGTGATAGTCAAGACCTAAGGTAGATATTTCATGAAGGCATCAAAGTAAGATTCGTCCTAGGTAATTAAATATAGGCAGTTAAACCTTCTGTTCTTAGTACCGAAATTTCCAGATCTAACTACCTCCGAAAAACACAATTTCGCTTACCTATTCTTGTTGGTTTTCTCTAAATTTTTTATATGTTAAACCTCAGGATGTACTTTACAAATTTTTTTAAGAAATTGAAGTGAAATTTTCAACAAGAAAGTTACTTTACAGACCACGAAACCACTGAAGGTCATCACGACGAATTCCAGATCTAGTCTCTCCAAAGGAAAATCGTTTCACCAAGAAATACTTGTTCTTTTTATCTCACATTTCAGTATGTTATTCTTCAAGATTTTCTCTACAACTTTTATGAAGAGGCCGAAGTGAAATTCCAAATAAAAAGCCACATGAACACACGAAATCACCAAGAGGTCAACAAAACAGTTTCCAGATCTAATGTTTTCATAGGAAAAGGGTTTCACCCCTCAATAATTTTCCATTTTGTCTCAAATTTTAGTATGTTATAATTTAATATTTTCTCTACAACTTTCATGAACAGGTCGAAGTGAAATTCCAAATAAAAAGTCGCATGCATCCCCCAAACTCATGAACAGTCAGGCTGGTTGTTTTCCAGAAACAGCATGCAAGGCCAACAAACCTCTCCCCAAAGCTCCGAAATTTCATCACTTACCACAACCAAGATTTATCATCTTCTACACACACTTTACAGCAAGCAAGGGGTAGGTTTTAGGACTCTACTTTCCTTAGATTCAAGCACAAAACAGCAGCAAACAGAGGCAAAGCAGCAACGAACGGCGGACGAACTCTCTTCCTTCTTCTTCGCACGGCCTCCTCCTCCTCTCTCAGTTTCCCTCTCTCACTCTCTCGACAGCTCTCTCTCTCTCTCACTCACCAAAACCGGCCACTCTCCGTCTCTTAATTTCCCTTTCCTTTAATCATTTGCAATGATTGAAAGCTGCATGTGGCTGCCCAAGATGGCCAATGGGGGCAGCCACACTTGGCAACTAGGGAAGAACACTTGGCAATTTGCCATACAAGAGGGGCTCCATCCGGTTGTGCTTGGGGCTAGCTTGGTCGACGGCCCAATGGGCTTCATGGGCCTGGCTTTGGGCCGAAGTGGTGGGGGTCTTGGGCTAGGTTTTTGGGCTAGCTTGGCCTAAGAATTTCGGCCCACTAACCCTTTAATAATCTATTAACATTTTCCACTTAAATAAATACCTAACTTGCAAAAATAATAAGGCCATAAAATTTGTAATCACAAATCCATAAATTCCAATTTATAATACACATGACTAACAATAGAATTTTCTTTCCTATCACATAATTATCCATTAAAAGCTTGGCCATAAATCTTATTGCAAATTATGGATTAAATAGCTATAAAATAACTTGATGGTACTTCCATCACCTATTCATAGACTTTAATGTAACTGAAGGTCGTCATGAATTTTGGGATGCCACACTTTTCGATCGACCGGAACTTATTTCGGGGATCATTGAACGTTATTATGACTCATTCTTGACTCATTTCTGTGCCCGTGACATGACTCATGCATCACGCAACGATCGCCCGAAAACTACCCGTGGCCTGTGAGCACCACTACCCCCCTAAAGAGCTTTAGGAGCATTTTTGCCCCCAGCAGAAGTAGACATTTACCATGTTTGAGTAGGCACCACCCCTCTAAAAAATTGTAGAAATTGAATTTTGATGAGATTTTTGCAGAGATGCTTATAAAAATGTGATCTAAATTATGGAAAAGTTACAAAAAAATTTTGACGATCGGAAATATTTTTTTTTATTTTTGGTATTTAAAAAATTGAGAAAATTCGAAAAATTAGAAAAAAATATTTGGGGTGTGGGAAAACCACTGGGGAGGCTATTTTATGACACACACAAAATTAGGAAGAAGAATGGATTCAATCGGACAAGAAATGATCGGTGAAGTTGCAACCGGACCATGGTCGGTCGGCGCCGATTGATCCCGGTCAAGCGGGATCGATCCATGATCGATCCGCATGGTGCAGGGATCGATCCCGCTCGACTGGGACCAATCCATGATCGATCCATGCACCGATCGGATCGATCCACACAGCCGAGGCCCTCGATCGGGATCGATCCATGATCGATCCGCACGATGCATGGATTGATCCGCACGGCCAAGGCCCTCGACCGGGACCAATCCCACTCGACCGGGGATCGAACCGCACGATGCAGGGACTGATCCCACTGGATCGGGATCGATCCGCACGATGCAGGGATTGATCCCGCTCAACCGGGATCGACCGGGGATCGATTCGCACGGTGCATGGATCGATCCGATCAATGCAAGGTCGATCCGCACGGTGCAAGGACCGATCCCGCACGACCGGGGATCGACCCACGATCGATCTGACTGTGCAAGATTTGATCCATGATCAATCCCCGCGGCCGAGGCCCCCGACCATTACCGATCCCTGCTCAACCGGGATCGATCCACGATCGATCGTGCCCGACCACACAGTAGTCACATGCTTGTCTCAAAGATTAAGCCATCCACACGGCCAAAGCCCTCGACCGGGATCGATCCACGATCGATCTGGCGATGCAAGGATCGATGCATGGATCGACCAGCACGGTGCATGGGTCGATCGAGATCGATCCATATGGTGCATGGATCAACATCCGCATGGCGCATGGATCGATCCGCACGATCCAAGGCCCTCTACCACGATCGATCACAAGGCTATGATGTGTACAAGACCTAACATATGTTTTGCAGTTGGAATGGTGAGTAGATACCAATCCAATCCAGATCAAGCACATTGGAAAGCCGTTAAAAGAATACTGAGGTATCTGAAGAGAACTGCTAATTACAAGCTGAATTACCAAGGAAATGATCTACGACTTGAAAGCTATTCAGATGCTGATTGGGGAGGAGATTTAGATGAAAGAAAATCTACCTCTGGATTTGCTTTCTTACTAAACAATGGCGCCATATCATGGAGCAGAAAGAAGCAAACGGGTATAGCCTTGTCCACGATGGAAGCTGAGTTCGTGGCATTATCAGCAGCGGTACAAGAAGGAGTTTGGCTTAAGATATTTTTGGATCATTTAGGTGTTATTGAGAAAGTTGCAAATCCATTATTGTTTAACTGTGATAACCAAGCAGCTATAACGTATACCAAAGATCCAAAATATCATGGCAAGACCAAACATATAGATACCAAGTATAACTTTGTCAAAGATATGGTTGCACGAAAGGATGTGAACTTACAGTACATATCTACACATAGAATGGTAGTAGATCCTATGACAAAGCCAATACCTAGAGATGTGTTTTGTGGTCATGTAAAATCTCTAGGATTGCGTAGAGTCTGATGTACTGGATTGTAATTTCCCTAAGTTGTTCACGTTTATGAACTTGTGTTTTTTCATTATTAATGCCTATGAATATTTGTTTGATCTTTGTGCATCTTAATGCTCAGTGCATTACTTTAAGTTGAAAAAGTATGTCGGACAGATATAAGATTAGCCCACTCACACGGGTAATCGCATCTATTTACTATGTGATAAATAGAGATGATACGGTTTTTAAGCTTATTATCTAGGTGATAATCGAGAGCTCAAGCTTAAAATATATATGTCGCCTTAACTAAGTGTTAAGATGAGGACATGATATGTACTATGTCCGAAAGTAAAATACCCCACATATTTTACTTTATCTGTCTAAGATGCCAGATGTGAGTTCTGATGAATTTTGTGAATGAGTAGATACGTAAACTCAAGTTAGACATTGGGTATGTCTGAACTATCATATGTACGGTATTGAAGGTATAGATATACGCTCCATGGGAAATGAGTTAATACCGTAATACGTATTTTATACTACGTATGCATGAAACGACCAATAAGAGTGGCAAAAGTTTGATCTCAACTTTTATGCTGTGTAAGACTCTTGAGGAAAAAAAGTTCCTCAATTTGAGTGCCCTCATGACTCTTACTTATTCTCAATATTTCTATTTAGTGTTTGCTATCTTAGGATGTTGCCAATGGTCATGAGTTGATTCAATCTAATGGGACATTTCTAGAAAAGCAAGCTGAACTGAAATTGAGAGTTTGAAGGAAAGAGGAAGATCGAATTTGGAGAATCACATTGTAGTTTTTGTATTCACTAGTCGACCAATTATGACTGTCTTTGGGATAATTATAATTGTGAATACAATATATATATATATATATATATATATCATTGTTTAAAAGAGATCAAGAGAGATATAAATGTGATCGATCGATCTAGGGTACTGCATATTAAATCTACTCAGAGTGTGATACCCATTATGAACTGCTATATATTTCTAATAGATGTATGACAACGAGCTCTCAAAGTATGCTAGTCGCATGGATTATTCACCGGTATGAATGTTGAAGAGAGGTAAAGGGGATCATGTTCGGCCCACCATGTGCGAGTGGGAGATGATGGTTTTATTAATTATTGTGATGAGCCTAAGTTGGCCCGTCTGCCCATGTTGGGCCTAAAAGCCTGGCCCATAAGATTAGGCCCCATGGATGAAGGGATGTGATGAAGGGACACGTTTCTTTTTGGAGGGGACGTATATAAGGAGAAATAAAGAGGGAGGAACGCACCTTTTGAAGTAACGTACGTTCCTCCTCCCTCTCTCCTTCCAAAAGAAAGAACAAAGACAAAAGAGACAACACTCTCTTCCCTTCAAGGCGAATTGGCGTCATCAGATCGAACATGGCCAAATTCTCTTCCTCATATCGGCGTCGGTGTTTAATCTGTGGCTAACAAGGTACATTCGATTCTGTGATGGGCCTTAGGATCGGTGATGCATGTATTTTTCCCGGGCTCGTCTTCCGCCAAGTTTAGGGGTTCGATTTAGTGTCGAATCCGGTTTTTGGGAATCAGAAATTCCCTTCACCCTACTCTCCCTCCTCTCCTCTCCTCGCTGCTCCTCTCCTACATCGACCTGTTTGTTTCTTGTGGATTCGTGCACGACGCGAACTCGCTGAAAACCATCCATTTCTTCGGCACCCTCCTTGATGTTTTGGAGATCAACGATGTCTAGTCCGTGGCGGAATCGATCCTCTCAAGTTTTCCCAAATTGGTCACGTTGGACGATGCGCAGCTGCTCGATCTTTTGCCCAGGTGCATCAACCTCATCCACAATTCGAATGAAGTTGAGCGAGGGGGTGATTTTATTAACTCTGTGTTCGATCGAGTGGTAGATTCTGTTTGGTCGAAAGGGTTGTTGTTGAAATTGGTTTCGCTCGTGAGGGAGTTTGTCTTTCGGATAAGGGGAGAGAGAGGGAGTTTTTGGAGAAGGTGTTCAAAGGAATGGGGGACTTGGACTTGCAGGATCTGCCCTCACTGGTCTATCACTTGTTGGTTTTGGCATCAAAAGGGTTCTGCAAAAGGGAGGTGGTTGAAGGGTTGGTGACTTTTTTCTGGTCAAAAATGGAGTTGAAGAAGGGGGCCTCGATTTTTAAGCAAGTGGAAGGGACTGTGTTGCTTCACGTGAATTTCGCTGTGAAACAGGATTTTTCTCTTGGGAAAGAGGTCATGAGGCTAATTAAATCTGATGGTCAGGCTCTTAATCATTTTGATGTGGTTGTCATGCTATCCCTTGCTAGAATCAAGAGGTTCAGTGAGAGTGCTCTGGAGATCCTCAAAAAAGGCTATTCTCACTTCATATGGGGATTACAAATTTGCAGTGTACAACCTAGCTAAAGTTTTGCAGCTGTCTAGATTCTTGCACAGGGTTAAATGTTGTGAAAGCATATGCTAGAGACATCTAGACTTTCTGGTCCTTGAATGCATTGTCTAGCAACGACAACATATATAAGTATCTCAAATGAGATTGATGGCTCTAAGCATGAGTGGAAGTTCCAATTAGTTTTTTGCGTCCTATTTCTCTTACCTCTTTAGTTTTCAATGGTAAATTAGAAATAGGATGTTAATCTTGATTTGATTATAAAGCTAAACCATTAGAGGCTGATAGCAGTGACAACGCTATATATAAGCTTCTCAAATTAGATTAATGGCTCTAAACATGACTGGAAATTCTAGTTAGATTTTGTATCCCATTTTTCTTTACTTTTTAAATTTCAATTTAATCCTGCTGATATAGTTATGAAGCTAAACTGTTAGAGGATGCCAGAGGGACGTCTGTACAATGTGCACTTGTCTTCAATTGTGGCGACTGTGGTTGCCTTTTTGCGTCTCCCATAAAAGTGATTATTGCTAATTCTCTTGATAAGATATTCAAGGGCCATGTACTTTCCTCTATGTGGTCACTTGTGGTGCTGCAGAAGTACTGCTCTTACCTATAGAAAGTTATATTCCTCTCTCATTATTAAATTTTGAACCTTTTCTTTTTCAGAGATTGCAAATGGCTCCAGCATGAGATGGGAGAGGAATTTTTGCAAGGGTTCCAATTAGTGGAGAAGACTGTTATTAGAGCAGTAAACTCTTCTCCTCTTGTTATATCTTAACTCAGTTTATGGTGGCCATGGTGCTTATTATTTTTTCATGGATACATGACACGATTTACCTGTGTCATCAAGGTAAACGAGACTAATTGTGGGCGGGAGCATATGGTGCCGAGCTTTTTGCAGCTTGCTTTCCTTTTACTAGAGTCGGTGCAACTGGGAAATCAAAAGAAATTTTGCTACTATGATGGTTCATCATGTATCGAGGAGCTTGCTATACAAATGCTGAAAAATTTATTTGAAGCTCATGACATGGCCAGGACTAAGGTTGGTTTGATCATATAAGTAGATAACCTTAATGATTCAAAATATTATTGTTGGAATTCGAGTCGGCGGAAGACGACTTACCTAATTCCGATGCGCAAACAACAAATAGCCTCGGAACGAACGTTGAATTGCCGATGAAACACGAACAACACTACCTCACGTTAGTCTAGATGCAATCACAAGGGAAACACCCGATTTCCACGGCATAAATGCCGATTGTTCTTGCAAAGATGAAGTGGAACGCCTTGATGGAAATGGAGAGGAAATTTGGTGCGAATGATCTGCCAACCTTTTCAACGGTTGTGTTCGGGAGCCTTTTATATGTCTCCATTCGTACCCTTCCATTTGTGCCTTTCCATCGTAGCATATCAAGTCCAATTGGTGCGATCCAATCGCACCCCATCATGGACGTACTAGCTAACTAGCTAAAGTACAACATCTCCCACTCGGACATGATGGGCTTGATAGCTCTCTATCAAGAATATAAGGCATTCAACATTCATCAACTTTACAAAACAATTCATACTGGTAAATAAGCCATGCGACCAATGAGTACACCTGCACTTGGGAGCTCAAATTATGCACCTGTTAGGAATAACATAATGGCTACAACCCCGAATAGAAATAAACAATCGATGTCTCACAGTGCCCCAGACATATTTTGTTACATCAATCCAAGTATACCTATCCCTTAAAGGCTATACTTGACTATTCTCAAAACACCATGTATTTACAATTACATCCGCAACCACATAGGGCGATATAATTGGTTGACCAGTAAATACACGCGATAGATGTAAAACAACAATAGTCTTCCTTCGCACTCATGTCTCTCTCAATTTCAGAACAACTGTTTTCCTAGACATGTCCCATAGGCCATATCTATTCATGACCGCCCGTAACATGCTAAAGTAGCAACATTGATCTTTCACTTCGAGAACATAGTCAGAAGTAACATAGGGCACAAAGTTGAGGTAAATTATAAATTACCTCAAAGGCTCACACGATGAGTAAATAAGGATAATTTTACTTACCTTTCCTTGTCGGTCGTACAATGCACATGTAGTATGAATTACATGCTATAGTGGATTACTCTTTCTATAAGAGCGTATGTCAATCATCAAATATATCCACCATACAGATCTTAGCCTAAACATAGTCACGTGCTTCTCACGTACTCATGTTTAGCCCGAGTGCTATATCAGCTCGCTTTCTATAGCACCCAATTAAGTACTCGCATCCGGCATCTTACAGGCATACATGATTATGGGACTATCATGTTCCTTCTTGTTATAAACCAATCACAGACCTCATCTTGACTCCAATCAAGGTGATATATTTTATGTACCAAACTTGCTCTTAAGCATTTATTTGTACATAACGTCTCATCTCAACGTGCTAACTATAGCACTTGAGGCGATTGCTCGTGTGAGTGAGCCAATCATTGCCTGCTGACATACTTTTCAATAATATGTGTGTTTGTGCTAGTCTCATAGTGGATTTGTACTTATTGATAAAGCATCAAATCACTAATAAACAAACAAGTACAATACATCTGTCCACAAATACATAAACAAATGATCCTCTACAATAACATATATCACATTCTACGCAATCCTAGTGACATCCTATGGGTCAAGAATATGTCTCTAGGAATAGCCTTCGTAAATGGATCAGCAACCATTCTATTGGTTGAAATGTATTGCAGGATCACTTCTTTCGCGCTATAATATCTCGATGAAGTTATTATTTATGTCAATGTGCTTTGTCCTTCCATGATACTTGGGATCTTTCACATAGGCAATGGCTGCTTGACTATCGCAATAAAGCGTCACCGGTCTTGGAACTTCGGTGACGGTGGCTAAATTTTCCAATAAACGTTTTAACCATACTGCTTCTTGCACTGCGGCAGAACATGCAATAAATTCTGCCTCCATCGTAGACAAGGCCATGCATGTCTGTTTCTTACTATTCCAAGAAATCGCACCTCCATTGAGCAAGAACGCATATCCAAAAGTCGATTTATGCTCATCCAGGTCTCCACCCCAATCGGCATCTGAATAACCCAATAGGCATAAATCATTCCCTTGGTAACAAAGTCGATAGTCCATGGTGCCCTTCAAGTATCTCAAGATCCTCTTCACTGCTTTCCAGTGTGCTTGACAAGGATTTGATTGATATCAGCTCACCAATCCCACGGCATAACATATGTCGGGTCGAGTACACATTATAGAATACATCAAACTTCCGACCGCACTAGCGTAAGGAACAGTTTCCATCACTTTAATTTCTTCTTGAGTTTTAGGACACAGCTCAGTACTTAGGCCTTCACCTTGCATGACAAGGTTATCAATGGGATTACAATGCTGCATATTGAAACGCTCAAGAATCTTCATAATATAAGACTCTTGTGATAAAGTAAGGAGTTTCCTTGATCGATCTCTTTCGATTTTAACTCCTAATATATATGCAGCTTCTCCCATGTCCTTCATCTCAAAATTGGAGGACAACCATTCTTTTATGGTGATAACCAAAACCTTGTCATTTCCAACAAACAAAATATCGTCCACATAAAATGATAAAATCACAAATTTATCTTTGGATCGCTTGACATATACACAGTGATCTTCTTCGATCATCGTGAAACCAAAAGTTATTATTGCTCGATGAAAACGAAGATACCATTGTCTAGATGATTGCTTAAGGCCATATATTGAGCGATGAAACTTGCAAACTTTATGCTCTTGACCTTTAGCTATGAAACCTATTGGTTGTTTCATATAGATTTCCTCATCTAATTCTCCATTGAGAAATGCTGTCTTTACATCCATTTGATGTAATTCAAGATCCAAATGTGCAACGATGGCTAAAATAAGGCGTATTGAGGCAAACCTTACAACTGGTGAAAAAGTTTCCTCATAGTCTATACCCTCTTGTTGAGTATAACCTTTTGCCACAAGGCGAGCCTTATACTTTTCAATGGATCCATCCGCCCTATGCTTAATCTTGAAGACCCATTTGTTTCCAATGGCCTTACGATTGGGTGGTAGATCAACCAAGTTCCAAACATGGTTTGCCCTCATAGACTCCATCTCATCTTCCAAAGCTTTTCTACATTCTTCCTTATCAAAGGATGAGAGAGCCTCTTGAACAGTCTTAGGCTCGGCATCGTCCTTTTGAGCAATCATAAATGCTTCCCCTTCAATCTCAAAACGACGACGGGGAATACTTTTACGATTACTTTTACGCAATTGAATTTCTCTTGAATTCAATTCATCAGGCGATGCAACACTCCCACTAAGTCTTGTGTGTTGAGGTAAATCTTTATTTCCCTCTACAACATCAGTGGGTGTGTTATCAGGATCTTCCATCTCATATAATTGGAAGTCCTTATCAATCTCACTCTATTAGGAAAATCGTTCTCCAAGAACGTGACATCTCGTGACTCCATTTCGGTCACACTACCATCAGCTTGTTCACCTATGAACACGTACCCTTTGGAGTGTTCGGAATATCTTATAAAGATACATTTCTTCCCTCTAGGACCTAATTTTCCATGTTTATGGGAAGAATCATGAACATAAGCTGCACATCCCCATGGACGTAGACTACTCAAGTCTGGTTTCCTACCGTCCATAATTCATAAGGGGTGGAAGTGACCAATTTTGAGGGCACACGGTTAAGTATATAGGCAGCAATCAATAACGCATCTCCCCAATATGAGATAGGTAAATTTGTTTGCGCCATCATAGACCTAACCATTTTCAATAGGGTTCTATTCCTTCTCTCAGCTACCCCACTTTTGTTGTGGAGTACCAGGAATAGTCAATTGTCGTACAATTCCCTTTTCATCACAAAGAGTCTTGAATTGCTCCGATAGATACTCACGTCCACGATCGGTTCTCAATGCCTTTATTGATTTGTTCAACTAATTCTCTACCATCGCTATATATCGTCTAAAGCAGTCCAATGCTTCTGACTTATGGGAGATCAGAAAGACATAATCGAAACGTGTGAAGTCATCTATGAAAGTAATGAAATATGAGGCTCCATACCTCGCCCTCACATTCAAAGGACCACAAATGTCAGAATGTATGAGATGCAATGGAAATTCAGCTCTAGTCCCTTTACTGAATGGTTTTCTAGTTGTTTTTCCCGCCATACAATGTTCACATATGGATAGACTAACATTAGTGAGTGACCCTAAAAGGCCTTCTCTAGCTAATCTTTGCATTCTTTGCAATCCAATGTGACCTAATCTAGCATGCCAAGTACTTGCATCAATCTCAACATTGTTAGAAGTCGCAATTAAAGAAAAACAACCATCAACATTAACATTGTACTGATCATAGTCAATGTCTAACACCATAAAACCATTCGATATATGACCTGAACCATGATAAACCGTTCCATACAAAATGTCAACACAATCACCATGGAAATTCAATACATGACCTAAGCTAAGAAGAACAACTACAGAGACCAAGTTTCGTCGAATATCTGGAGCATAAAGGACATCATGCAGGAATAGGTTTCGACCACCACGTAAGATTAATTTACATGTGCCGATACCCTTCACTTCAACTCTTGAGTTATTCCCAGCATATATCCATCTTCTTCCAGGCGGTATCCGACGATACTCCACAAATGCTTCTCGGTCTCTAGCTACATGGTCTATTGCTCATGAGTCTATAGTCCACATAGGATGAGATTCAGCAAGCATTACAGTACTAGAAACAAAAGCATTACTCCAAGTAATGGAGTAATAGGGTACCTTTTTCAGCTCAGTGCATTCACGAGCAAAGTGACCTATCTTGCCACAATTGTGGCACTCCATCTTGGCTTTGTCCTTCTTCCCACCACGCTTCTTGCGTCGGAAGGTCTTAGCCCTCTTGGGTCCCTGATCAGTCATCTTCCCTTTGTTGTTGAACTGAAGATTCCTCTTGCGCTTGAAGCCCGAAGCCTTGCGCGAACTCAATTAAGCAACATAAGCATGGGTAGAGGATCTTGCAGCCTCTAGGCGCTTATCCTCTAATTCCAAATGACACACAATATCATCAAAAATGACAATATTCTCATTATACGTCATATTGATTTTCATATACTCCCAATTGTCAAGAAGAGACATTATAACAGCCTGAACTTGTTGTTCATCAGTAAGGGAGTGACCTGCCGACTTCAGCTCACGGATCATGTTTGACATCTCCCGAAGATGCTGCCTCATCGTTACATTTTGGCATTTTCGGAATGTGTCAAACTTGATGGTGAGTCTCCTCAGCTTAGTGGCAGATGTACTCCCAAACTTATCTTTCAAGGCAACCCACATAGCTTGAGCTTTGTCATAACTCTCAAACTCACACATGAGATCATCTTGCATACAGCTCAGCAACGTGATGCAAGCAATGCTATTTTTCTTTTTCCAAGCTTGATAAGCTTCCAAATCTCTCATGTGTTGAGCTGAAGTTCCATGCTCAGGTTCATCCATGGTATGGTTGAGAATTTCCAAAACCTCTTGCTCATCAAGGATATACTGAACCTTTCGGTGTCAAATATCATAATTGTCACCGTTCAGCTTCTCACCCTTATTGAGGTCAACCACAATGGTCTTGGATGCCGATACCATAATCAATTGCTATAACACATTGACATAATAAACGCAAAATCAATACTAGCACACTTTACATAGTAACACACATATTTGATTTGCAGCAAAAACAAACTAAATTAATGATAATTCAACAAAAGACACAAAAGAAAAAGTTCACTATGTTCCCAATCAACTTCTATGTACAATTGTTCTATTATCATTAATTAGTTTAATTTGCGCAAATGTTAAGTTCTAGGTGAGAACTATTTTAAATTCTACAAACCTACGAACTCCCACTAGGAAAAAAATAATTACAAGACCTTATGTAATTTCTACATTTTTCCTTAACACAAAAACATAGCATGATAATAACCAACGTATAAACAACAATCATGCTTCAACTATGCAATTCAACATGTAATGGATTTCCTATCATTGTTCTAATTTTCTAGCAACTAGAAAATTGCAAGTATATTAAAATATATACATCATATCATTGAACCAAGCTCTACACAGCATATATAACATCATTTGCACACAAGCTAGCTACTGTATTTCCCTAATTACAAGAAAATACAAGCTACAAATGAATAAGCTGCATTAAACCCCAAAAAATACGCATACATAGGGTTCCCTTAGCATTTTCATACATTTATAAAATTCAAAAGTATAAAATAATTATACCACTGTGTAGATGACACTCATACGAACCAAACGCCACCAACCACACTCCAATCGGAGCTCGCACGCGCCCCCACGCGCCGCCTGAGTGCACGGCGCGTATGGCGCACACGCCAGCGAGCCAAACGGCTCCTGGCCGGTCCGACCTTTGACCGGTCAACAATCGGGTCGGGTCGGGTCGGGTCACCGGCCGGTCAACTGTCGCCGGCGCTGACGTCATCGATGACATCATCCCAGCGGTTACCGACCGTTGGGTGACGTCATCACGCGCCGGTTCGCCGACCGATGCGTGCCAGTTCGCCGACTGGCGCGTGGCGCCCACACACAGCGGATTCTCGCCACGCGTGTGGGCGCGTTCGGTGTCGCCTGGCAACGCTCGACCCACCACCGGACTCGTCTCAACAAGTTCTTTCACCCTGTATATTCAAAAATTAATTTTGACCAAAAAAGCATTTCAAAAAACGGCCAAAACCTCACGGATCATGCGACCCCGAACCCGTTCTTCGCTCCGATTCAATTTCGAGTTTTTCATATGGCAATTCCGACTATCAGAGATCCAAACAGTGTAGAATACAATCTCTTGATCTCAATATCAAATGGTAAATGAGAAAACTCGATGAAAGACAAGGCAAAAATCACGATCGGGCTGTGATACCAATGTTGGAATTCAAGTCGGCGGAAGACGACTTACCTGATTCCGATGCGCAAACAACAAATAGCCTCGGAACGAACATTGAATTGCCGATGAAACACGAACAACACTACCTCACATTAGTCTGGATGCAATCACAAGGAAAACACCCGAATTCCACGGCGTAAATGCCGATTGTTCTTGCAAAGATGAAGTGGAACGCCTTGATGGAAATGGAGAGGAAATTTGGTGCGAATGATCTGCCAACCTTTTCAACGGTTGTGTTCGGGAGCCTTTTATATGTCTCCATTTGTACCCCTCCATTTGTGCCTTTCCATCGTAGCATATCAAGTCCAATTGGTGCAGTCCAATCGCACCCCATCATGGACGTACTAGCTAAATAGCGAAAATACAACAATTATGGTTCATATAAAAATGATAAACTACTGTTTGGTGCTAGGTATACTAAGACTAGGATATTAATATATGCCATATGATTTGGCAGATTGTATATTGGCCTTTAAACAAGTGGCCATTACTCAACATTCAAGAAAAGTTTGCCATACTTAGTTTATCAATTTGGTAAATCAGGCTTAGTGTCCTAGCATTAGTCTAAAAGTAAAGTGTGTGCATGGATTTGTAATAGCATATTGTAATTGCATATATACCTAATTTTTTTGCAATCTTACTGTACTGAAAGTTCTTTAACTGGACTTAGATAGTTTTGCTGCGTTCGTCAGCCTAACATGGTTTATGGCATGAGAACCTCTTCGGGGTTTGGATGGAATTTGTGTTGTGCGAACAAGTGTCACAAAGCATGCTGGAAACTTTGGCTCTATGATTGGGCAAAATTAGTGATACTGTGCTAATTCTTATTCATTGATGCATCTCTTTCTCTCTCACCCCGTCTCCACATATGTCTATCTCTCTATACATACAGGATTTTTAGTATGTACACCTAGGGCTCTCTCTCTCACACACTCCCTCTCCATATATCTCTATCTGTCTATACCTAAAGGATTTTTAGTAAGTACCCTTAGGGAGCTGGTAAAATTACATTGAATATGCTTTGAAAATATAGAAAGCAAGTTTGTATGCTAGGTGTCTACTCTTGTGTGAAACTATTGCACTCTATTGGTCTTCAATGTCTTGGAACAACTATATACGTGTGGCTTAAACAGTGCCTTTAGGACTCTATTTCAGCACTGATAAATATAGAAGTATCAGGGTAGGGCTTTTACTTTTAACATTTGGCTTTTTCTTGAACTTTTAGAGTTTGAAAACAGTTTCTTTTTTCAATTTTGAACATCTCCATTCTTGAATCTTACAAACCACATTATTTAAGTCATCTTACATCCTTTCACCATTTTTTTAAAATTTAAGTTAGTTATCTTCTTTTGGCTGGAAATTCAAAGCCAAACCTAACTCTAACAGCACTTTTCAAGATCTTGAAGGTGAGGAAAGTATATTAATTTCACACATCACAAGAAATTAAACAAGTCATTTTAACGGTTGAATGTTAAAATAAACATTCATGTGATAGCTTAAGCTTTTAGATCAAGTTGGCATTGGTTCCACAAAATTTTATACACTGTCATTGTAAGACAAGTTCTGTTCGAAATCTATCTAGGCCCCTCACAGGCCTTCATGACATTGCAAGGCTAAATACTGATGGATCATCAACTGTGAAGTAGTACCATGGGGGACGGGTGAAAAAGATCCTGTCAGGGAGTGAAATGGAGCAGGACACAGGTAAGCTCCCAAGAAGTTGGAGAAGACTACTATGGCTGGACCACTTGCTTGTAGAAAGAATGAGCTGGCGGCTCATAGGTAGTGGCTTGGTCAAGGCAACATCTTGGCACCATAGTGAAACTGAGTCTTTAGCTTTAGTATTAGCTTGAATCCCTACCTAGTCTGTGTGGGAATGTTATGGTATTTAAATTAAAAAAGGTTACCTTCATCCAACTATTAAGATCGTAGATCAAGGTGGTAGTGCTCAACAAAAGGTTACACATGCAAAACTTACATTTTTAAGTATTCAATGCACAGTAAATGTAGCTTAGGCATCTGTAACTTTCTCCGAGTGCACAGGTCTACTATGCAAGAAGGCTTCGTAATAAGCAGAAAAGTTGTGGATGTAGAGGCATATGTATATCTTGTTTAGTAAATGCTGATACTGTCTCTTCACTACAGTCTTTTTGTTCGCCTCTTGAATTTAATTCGGTGTGATGGAGGCAATTGGTTCCATGTGGTATGCAAGAAAACACATGGATCGACTTGCCTAATTTATAGTTTGTATTAGCAGACATGTTTACTCTAGAATAATATCCTCAATTGTGCAGCCAGGAGATATTTTGAGTTTTTAATCTTGTGTGGGATGGTGCAGATGATTTCCATTATATAGTCCTCAAATCTATGATTTCAACTGGAAATAAGTCCTGCAAGAATGGAATGGTGGAGCTTATCCTTTCCCGATTTGTTTGTTCTTTCCCTCATGTCAATTCGTAATATTTGTATTTCTTGAGAGTTGTTTTCCTACTCTAGTGTGTTGGGACATGGCAATATACATAGATTTGCCTGAGGTTGTCCTCATAATTTCATGAAGCAGAGGTATTGTTATCCTAGTTCCCTCCAACGTCTGTAATCTGCCAATACTGGCTAGGTACTAATTGCTGTATCGGTTGAGCTATACTCTTTTAGGTGGTTAGATCCAAGAGCTTTAGATTTACAGTTACTCGCACAATTTTTTGGGATGCGCGAAGCTCAGTGAATTGCTTATGGTCCAAGAACAGAGGACTGTCTGTTGCATATAAATCATTATGTTTAATTGTCATGAAGTGCAATTGCTGTAACTTTCTTTTTACTCTTTTATAGATTGTTGTTATGCTTGATTTGTTTGATGTTAGTCTTGCATCACATGTGCTGAATGAGTACAGGTGCACCTCGTGACTGAATATTTCCTGTATCGTTATGATGGTCTTCATGCCACAGCACATTTTCATATCACTATGACTACAATTAATTGAAACCAATTTGTTTATTTATTTATTAGATAATTGAGCAAAGCAAAGTCCGGATCCTTTCCATGAAGCCTGAGCAGAGCATGTCAATTGTTAGGTAACAGCCCCAAAATAGTAATAGTTATTTCTAAAATTTTCCGGAATGGTGATTAAATTTTCATTTTCAGACTGCTTGCTCAACTGATTCGGAATTATCCGTATGCTATCAAGGAGCATGTGTCTCGGCTGAAGGAGTTGTTAGATTATTTCACTTATATGGATGGCAAGGTTGTATCTTGTCTTGTTGCTTCACTGTTGCCACTGATCAAAATCAGTAGAGATATTCTGGTATGCGATACTTCCATGTTTCTCTTTGGAAACTAGTGTCCTTTAGTTGTATTGAGAAAGCAGGAGAAAAATTTTTGTTTAAAGATCATATGTGAGAAAGGAAAGATGTGTCATAAATATGGATCAAGATCATAACTGACGCCATTGTTAGGCTGACCTGAGCAATGGCTGATGATGATACTATTTTCTCAACTTTAATTCGTAGATTCTCAAAATATTGATTAACTAATCGATATACAACCTGTGTTTAGGTCTCATTGCAAGTTCATAATTTAGCTTCAATAAGCTAGCATTGTTTTCCAAAATTGAGATATAAGTGCTGAAGATATATAGTTCTCTGTTGCAGGATTATATGATTTTAGTTATTCGCAAAGCCATGTTTAGACGAGAAGATACAATCCTTCTTGCAGCAACGAATGCCATTTTTGATCTCATCTTGGTAGATAAACAATCTAATGACAGTCTTCCCTTTCAAGATTCATCAAGCCAAGCCAGTTGCAGCCAGCAAGCTGAGGCATTCGGCTGTATGGGTGGAACTCTCTACCAAGAGCTGATTGGTTTGCTCCAGAGATGCCTTTATCAGCAGGTGTTGGCTAATCCTCTTTGATTTTTTAAGAGTTATTTACTTTCTTTTCCGGTTCATTTGTCCTGTGATTACACTTTTAACTAAAGTTGGGTTGCTGTGCTCAGGAAAAAGTAAAAAGAGTCATGTACTCTGGACTTGTAAAGCTTGTCCTAGTGGACCCAGCAATTGCTAGGCCGGTCCTTGATCTTCTCTTGCCTCATTTCCTACGTTTTTATAAAGAGGTATCAGTGTCTAATTTTTCTTGGAACGTGAAATTGAGTTTTCTTAAATTATGGGCCTGAGTATAGTGCTGAAAGTGTCAAAGTCAAACCTGTTCAATTGACCTACTTCATTGAGTTTCATGATTCTTTTCAATCTTTAGCCTGCATAATCTCTTGAAAATGCACTAATGCATGTCCTTTCCAGAAGTAGCTTCTTGGTTTGCATAAATTTGTAAAGTTGCTTGAGGAAATTTTCTGGGAGTTCACCAATATATTGCCTTTAACATATTATACTGCACAAGTGGCATCAAGCTTAGTTGTTTGGCCTTTTCTGTGAAGCTTGATTTTGTCTTTTGTTGTGGACTGATTCTATAACTAGTAAAACTGCGCCTATTAGTTTTGATAACAATGGGTGCATGGCACAATTTGTGGAGTTCCTATCTAATTGGAACTTGTACCTAGGTACTTATTACTGTTCTGTGTTCTTAATGACATAGTTTAGGATGCTGTTGGCAGAGGCATTTCCAGCAACTCTTTATGCTCTAAATGGATGACAATGTATCTGAACTTTAAAAGCTTAATTCAACTTGTGAAGAGCATCTTTTCCCTTTTCAATAGAATGCATCTATTTTAGTTCAAATTCTTAAGCGGTTATCCTTACCATGCAATGTTCCTAGTCCTTGTTGAGCTCCTGTCTTTTTTACATCAGATTCTTGCTAATATGTGATAATGTGCTCTCTCTCTCTCTCTCTCTCTCTCTCTCTCTCTCTCTCTCTCTCTCTCTCACATACTAAACACATTTTGCAGGACGCTGATAGTCAACTTGAATTAACCTCTTGTGTTGGCTTGGAGAATGGCAAAGTTGTCATTGAGGAGCCTCTGGATAGTCTACTATCTTTCGTATCATGGATTCTTCTCCTTCAACCGCATGGTCAATCTGAAAATTCTTCAGATGCTTCATGGACGTGTTTTGGGTTTTCCCTTTCCCAAGATGAGGTATTTTTACTGATGATTGGAGCTGCTAAGTGTATGGCAGCAATGTCAACAACGGAGATGTTAATTAATGAAGTTACTGCAGGTTGGAAGAAGATTGTCCTGGGATTCATTCTCCACAGCATTACTGAAGATCCGGAAGCTTTTAAGAGCTGAAAAATTGGAAGGTTGGTAAGCTCTTTATTATTGGACTATTTCAGTGTTTGAAGCTTGCATGAAGCAAGGCAGATCTTGTAAAAGTTTCAATACACATCTTAGGAGGATTTGAGGAGCTTAAAATTCTTAGGTGCCCTTTGATTAGAGGTGGAAAATGGATGGTTTAGTGCGGGGATGTGCGCAGTGCATGCTGGGTTCACCTAAATAACCCACTCGACTTCTATTTTCAGCTTAATGATTCACGGATCATACATGATCCATAATCAATCAACCTTAAGCTAAACCCTGCCGATGCCCACTTGATCAATTCACTTGGATTAAGTGCTGTTTTTGCTGCAGTTTATAATGGAGAGGATATACTGCCATCAGTCATCACCATAACATGATCCCACCATTACGACCTATGCCACCACTGCCGCTACACTGCCACCTCCAATTCCACGGCCTGTATCGTGATTGTTATTGCATTACCAACTCATCCAGTATTCTTAAGTAATAATGATCATCACAACCACTGTTAGCATCTCCATCTCTTCAAAGCCATCGCAACAACTACTGTTACTCCACTTCAAGTTCCATTTCACTACCTCCAGTACTCTACCTCTCTCCCACCGGATCAACACACCACTGATTCAGCATCGCCACCATTTGCATGGCCACTCTATTGTTGGTATGCCTGCTGTCAGTTTGACATCCATCATGCTACCATCACGTCCGCCATATCTACCATCACCTCTACCCTATGAGATAACATTGTGGTGGTGTGGTTGAGGCAATGATGTTAGTCATGGTGATGTTCTGGTAATGATCATTGTGATGGAACTTTGTTTCACTATAGATGTTGTGATGGAGTTGGATTGACGGAGAGACTGGTGATGGAGGTTGTGGGATGGCAGTATTCATGGTGTATTAAAGGTAGCAAGCTAACAATTGTAGGGGTAGTGCAGTGATAGTATTGGACATTGCAATGGATCCATACAACATCATGATGGATGGTGATGATGTTAGATGTGTTGGAGTCCCGTAGGGGAATTGGAAAACTGGTGGTGATAAGGGGAATGTGATGGTGCAGGCTAGCAGTCTTGGTGTTAGTGTTGTTGTAGAGTGGAATCTTGTCGTAGTGCGTTGTGATGATGTTTGTGGTTTGGAGTGGTTGAGGTGATGAAGGTTTTGATATTGGGATAGTTTGAGTATTGGACGTGATGATGTTCTGGTGTTAATGGACCTACTGCTGGTAGAGTGAGAGTGCAGCCACCAATGAAATTTGGTGGTCATAGTTTTTCGGTTTGCTAAAGGTCTACTTAATTAACCACGTTCCATATACAGGGAAGCTTTACATTTTGGTCCCCGGTTGTTGGTAGAAGCGTGATTTATCCTCGCTTTTAAATTTGGAATCCTAACTGGGATCAAAATGTTTAAACTCATGAGATTGGAGACTGAGAGGGTGGGATCCTAACTATGTAAGCATGCTTTTGGGAGCTATTTATTCCAATTTGCTGATTAGTGGCTTCAGCTACTTAGCAGATATCGAGGAGCTCATGTCCTTAAATTAGCCTTTGCGAAAATGAGAGTATCATTTAAGAAACCTATATGCTCAAAAGAGGCCTACATGCTTTCTTATTTTGGAATGAAGTCAAGTATATAATTTAAAATCTCAGATATAATATTATCAACCTTAGCAGCTATTGTTCTACTCAAATTGCGAGATATCTTTGTTTACTTGTCCTTGGGTTTCTGGTGGGAGTAGCCCTCCCCATTCATATTGATGTTAATGACAGCATATATGGTGTTTTACATAGGGCTTGTAGCAGGTTTAGTCCTCCTATATTTGAAGCTTGGTGAATGAAGATCACTTACCAAAAATGGAATTCAACCACTTAATGCCAGTATTGTCGTAGTGAACTTGAGATACTATCATTTCAATAACTTAATGGCACTACAGTTGTAGTGATCATGAGATCAATAAGAATTTGAATGCTAAAAAGTTTCTAGCAAATTGAGACCTGGTCAAGATTGAATTTGTTTATTAGGTTTAATGATGCAGGAACATTGAGTAAGTTGAATTTTAATCAGGTTAATCAATTTTTAGTTGTTATGGGTTTGTCTTCTATGACTTTTTTGTTTCTTTGTTTAATATCAGTAATCCATTGTCTTCTACAGTTTAAGAGGTGGTGACCGACATGTGACTGTTTAGTGATGCTCAATTCCTGAGATTAAGAGATCTTAGGCTATATTAAGGGGTGAGATTCTGGGGTTGCTTTGAGTCATTATCGATAGTTCCTAAAACCTACTGTACGCTGTGTTTTCTCACATTCATTTCTATGGATTATGCTTCCAATTTATCTTGGTTTCCTAAACCCATAGAAATTGATTTATCACTGTTCCAGCTTTATTTGGTATGTTTTTTAACTCTTTGTTAAACCCTTATTTCAGTTCATCATTGAAGCTCATGGAACTTTTGAATTTTGCAACCCTGATTTGAAATCTCCACAAGGGGTTACTTGTACTTTTAGAGTCTAGGCAAAAATAGTGAAAAGATTCGTCTCCTATCCATATTGCCACACATACCTTTTGCATGAGTTTTCGGGTGGAAGAACTTTGCATTTTCATAACTATGTGTTCATTTTCTTGTCAGATCAGTCCTTCTTGGTCAGAGAGCTGACTCAGGCTCAGGGTCCTCTGAGAAAGAGAGAACCAAAAGCTGCACCATAATTTTACTGGGTATAACAGAGGTGGTGCTCAACACCATAGCCACTGAATTGGAGAAAGCAACTGGTGATAAGAGGGTACAACTTGAAAAGGAGCTAATTGACTTGGTTGAATTCCATCACTTGGTGGAGAAACATTTAGGCAAACCAAGGCAGATCAATGGACTAAGAAAGGCAAATGTGCGAACTACTGCAATTGATATTCCTGACCATACTGATTCTGGCTGCACCACCTTGATTCAAGAACAGATGCCTCTCTTGGCAACTTCAACAATCAATCAATTACTGCAAACTACATTAGGGTTATACAATGCTAAATTTTCTAATGCTATTGCAACCTCCCAGAGTCTTGGCCAATCATCCTTCAACAAGAACACAAGCTGCTCAAACATTATATCTTTTGTCTTGAATATTCTGCTTTGTCACATCAGGTCTTGCCCTGTTTTAGTGAGGGACGATCCCTTTAAGACTTTTATCTATGGTGACATTAAGATTCTGGGACCCCAATTGCTGAAGCTGATACTTCTCCTTAAGTCGGTCCAATCAAGCGTTCCAAATGAAAAGAACAAAAGTAGGATTGAAGGTCAAAGAGACAATCTCCATCAAGCACTTATCTGCCTTAAGGATATGTTAATGATTTATTTGCAGGGCCCTCATTTTGCCCAGCTGCTTGAAGATTTGGTGTCAGTCTGCATAACTGAGTATGGTTTTGATGGCGAAAATGTAACCTATGTGATTAATGATCCAAAAATAAAGAACATTGAGATATTCGTCGTGAAGATCCTGAAGCCTCTGTTATCCGAGCTTCTTGCAATTTCATCCCTTCGTGAGGCTGAGGTAAAAAGCAAATTCTCTCTTTCATAAGTCTTTTGCTGATTTCATGTGCTGGTTTTTTTAAGCTTTGGCAGTATGTTCTTTTCAGGTCTTTGGTGATATTATGTTGATGATTACTAACAAGTTGCCCTGCCAACTGAGAAACTCTCATGGATCCTGGGCTACACAGATCTGCAAAAGCAATGGAATCAAAGATTCCAAGGTTGTTAGGAGTCTGGTATTACTAGCCTTCCAACTAAGCTCGCCTCCAGATGATTTGATCTTTGCTCAAGATGTGGCTATAGAGTTGTGCAAAGTTACAGGGTCAGCAAGTGATGATCCTGTTGAAATGTCTGAATTATACCCTGTTGTCAACAAAGACACCAGCATTGCAGTAATTATTTGCATTCTGCAATCAGTTGAAGCAATTATATGTGATGTGGATTGGGCCATTAGAAAATGAAGGAACTTTCTCTCTCCTCTCAAAATAGAAATAAAACGAATGAAGGAGAACTTACTCTTGATGTTAAATTGGTACTGGAGGACAATCTGTTCTCCAGGTCTGAATCTGTAGTGAGAGTACTATCATCATTTGCTCTGATGACCTTGAAGGGTAAGACCGCACTTCTGTTTTTTTTTTTTTTTTTTTTTTTTTTGGGGGGTTTAAAAGTTTTACCAAGTTTTTTTTATTTACTTTGTTCTTTTGCTGTGATAAATGTGTGCAGACCCTCAAGCAGATCATTTTCTCAGAATGGTTACAAGATTGTACAAGCAATTGGCTCAAATAACCAAACTTCAGATTGCCCCCAGAAGATCCAAGCAACTTCTGCCAAGCACTAGATTTCAGAAACTTGTTGAATTAACTTGCAAGCATCTCACTTTTCAACTCTATAATTTTGTGGCTGAAATGCAGAAGGTAAGTACTCTATGTATTGCCACCCTATCCAGTTTCAGGCTCCAGTCATCATTTGCATTTCTTTTTCTCTTCTTTTTGAATGTTTTCTTTGTATTTGAGTGATTTATGTGATGACTTAAAATGCAGGAACAGCAAGAAAACGCTAATAGAAGTAGAATGGTGGGAAAGATCAAAAGGGAAAATCGCTGCATCCCCGAGCTAATCTTTCATATGGAAGATTATGAAAAGTATTTGATCCGACTTAGCAAGGTCACTAAAGTGAACTTGCTGAGGCATGCTAAGCGCAGCACTTCTCGGGATTTTAAAATTATAGAGGCCACCAGTATAGTCGGGGAAGAAGACAATCCTGACCATGAACCTGGCTGTTCTCGTTCTGCAGCACACGAAAACGAATCATGCAATGCTTCTGATGAAGATGGAGGAGAGGAAAATGTCATGTCTCCGGAGTCGGGCTCTCGTTTGTCTGCAGATGAATCTGGTTCTGATGGCGAGAAAGGTAATTCTCTTCCCCAGTCAAGAGGATGAGGAAAATGGAGTTGTTCAGGACTCTGATGATGAAGATTAGCTATGCTCTGTCAGAAAAATACTGGGTATAGAATGGCATATATTTGGTGGATCATTTTGTATGAAGTAGCCGATAGATAGAGAAATGGAAGGTAAAATTATCAACTTGACTCAAATTATATGTTAATAATTTCTTAACACAACAAGTCAATCTTGAGATATGTTGGAGATCAAATTTTGCTTAGTATCAATATGGAGTCAAGCTTTTCTACCATTCTCAACTTGAGGTTTTTATCCATTCATTCATAGATATAGATACAGAAGATGCATATGACATGTCACGTATGACCACATAAGCCTCTTTTGCAATAATTACACTTTACCACAACCGATTCGGTTCATTCACAATAGAGAACATTACAATTTACTGCATTTTAGAAATCATATAATACCAACGGAGTAACCTATGCTTGCACGGTTGAAATCTTCTTTAGATGAGATCAAACATTATTTTTTTTTAATTTGCTTGGAAATGGTTGGGTACATATACACTTTTTGGCACCTTTTTCTTCAATTATTAATTCTCTACATTATGTAACTGTACAATCACATGAAGGAGTGAAATTGAGTCAAGCTACTCAGTAGTAACTCAGGCTTGATTTCATGATTACCTGTGTTCCACTGATATGATTTCCAGTCAAGTGAGCTTATTCCAACATCTTGTTATGTCAAGCTCAAGCTCCCTATACTTGGGTCAATAGGTTCGTGGATCTAATCAAATTTCTGGTATTCTTTTTAAAATATATGTTATTAGCAAAAGAAACAGACACATATATCTTCAAAATTACATAAGATAACGGGATGATTGGGCTTGATTTATATTGCTTGATATAACAGCGCCAGGATGAGTGCAACTTTTTTTTTTATTGGTTTATGTTTTTTTATCAATATCTTTTGCCAACTTTTTTAGGTAATACCGCTTTTTGAAAAATTTTAATTTTACATTTGGTAGATTTTTTGTTTAACATTTAAATTATTCATAATAATATAGTTAATATATTAATTTCATGCGAACTTTTTTACGTGGTAGTGCTTAATTTTAGGTTTACGTTTGAATAGCTTTCTGTTTGATATCTACTTTTTACTAATTATGCGATTAATTTATTTAAATTTCTAAAATTTAATTTAGCAAAAGATTTTTGATTTGATATTTTTAAAATGAAGCGTTGTTCATTTTTTTATTTTCCCATTTAATATCATTTTGCTCTTTTCCTAGGCTTTTATTGGCCACATTTTGTTGCACCCTAGACATATTGCCAAGTGGCAAAATTGAGTGAAAAACCCATGAACCTTCAAAATATTATTTTCTTATAGATAGATAGATAATGTCTCATATTTCATGGTGTACAATGCAGTTTGTTATTCTTTTCTTACAAAAGAAACTAAAGTTTGTAACTTAAGAATTAAAAAGAAACCGTCTATGAATTCGTATCTTTGCATTAAATATTACACCTGGAAAAAGCAAAATTATTCCTACCAATATCCAATGTTTTTTTTTTATTTTTTTTGTCGGTCCTACGCTAAGCCTACTCTAACACTCACTCGACTCTTGTTCTGCATCCTTGCAGGACGTGGGAGTCGAAACCCACTCTTGAAATGAAATCGTCCCCACCCCAATCCTTCCTGAGAAAGTGGGGATTTGAATCCCTCACCTCCCCCTTCCAAGTTGGAGGGGTGGCTACTGGGGCGAACCCCCAGTGGTTTACCAATATCCAATGTTCAATAATCGTTAATATGTACTTAGAAGTTGAAAGATCTTTACTTGGTAATATTAACTCCAAATATTTTGTTAGTCATAAAAATAGCCACTGTCATAATCAATCTAGTCCTTCTAAGTGTACAGTGATTCTATAGGAGAACTTGTTTCGACCTAGGATAATAACCTCATGGCTTGGTCTTAGTCAAATATCGATGAATAGAATGTGATACGATGACATAAAATGCAATATCAACAATTTGATTTTGGAAGCTTTTGTATTCTTGTGTTGTTGCTGGTGCTCAACAAATTGAAATTGGTAACCTTAATTTTCAACACGGTTGTCTCAATCTAGGGCGCTTTTGTTTTGTCAACATTATGCTTGTAAAATTGATTACAATAATTGTAGCTGAACAAATAATTTATGACTTTTGTGATAATTTGTGTTTATTAATATTCACATAAGGAAAAAGTAATTTACAAACCGAACCCAACAAGGAATGTTGTTAGAATTAGGTTCAGTATTCAATTTAGTAATAAAAGGAAAGTGATATTAGTAACAATTACCATTCACTTGGTTTTACATAGATTGTTGACCTATAAAGCAAAAATTAAACTACAAATTGAATTATTTACTACAAGGTAAATTACTTCCTCTTAGGTTATGTTACTATGAAGATGAGTTTCTCTTGTATGATATGGATAACTACCTATGATTGTCGCAATCTCAATTACACCTATAGTTAGTAAAATATGTTTATGAATGGAAAATTCGCCACGAAGTTCGTAACAAGAAATCCTAGCTTTGTATTAACCGATACCTTAGTAAATTACCTTAAAGGTTCTCTTCCAACCAACCGACATTGTTTGCAATCTCCATTCTATCAAGAATTACTGCATCTACCAACATACAGAGATATTTCCAAGACTCTCGAAGCTTCAAGAAGGCTAAGGAACATACCTCCTCAAACTTCAGAGGCTAAGTTGTTCCACGTGAGATACCAGCTCATTGAGATAGTGGCCCACGTGTTTTGTCTCCAAGTGGCGATGATGTGTCATGAATGGAACCTCTTCATGATTGTCTACGGATTACCCGTGATTCGGTCAAATGTGCTCATCCATGTGATATGCTACTGATATTACTATCTAAGCATCTATGAACAAATAATAATCTTTGGTTACTATCTAGTAGAACAATATTGTGTTTTGTATTCATTGCAAAAACATTTCCTACTCTTACCATTCCACTTGTAATATACAAGAAAATAACTACTGTTTATAATTGATTAACCTTATTGATGAGTGTGAAATTAGATACATCACAAGTTTGCTCAAACTCTAATACGGAGCTAATTGCAGTGCGTATATATAGTTAAATTTAGAAAATCTATGGTTCTTACAGAACCTAATAACACCAGCCATGTATCACATCATCACATAGAACATAAATAAGAATAATAATGACAAATATGTAGTCCAAAATCCTCAAAATTCATCTCGCAACTATGATCTAATATCAAGTAAAATCAAACTTAACAGTGATTTTTGGTCTCACAAACAAAACACAAGAAAGAGCGGTTGCTTCTTTCCCATCATCTCTTCTCTAAGGATGTAGATTGAGAGATTTCACGTTCTTCTTTCTTTCCCATTTGCCAATTTGCTTCTTTTCCTTTTTTTTTTTTTTTTTTTTTTTTTTTGATTTCTTGCAATTCTCGCCACTTGGAACTTGCTCAACTTAAACAGAAAAACTCTTGTTCATCACAGAGAAGGAAATCCCAAATTTAGAGAAGGTACATCAAATACATTTTTTCCTCATTAAAAGATAGTTTAACCACTTTCATGAGTGTCGACCTAACCAGCCGGTAGTTGACAAGAGAATTACTACAAATCCGTTCATAAATGCAAGCAGAGAGGTCAATGCTCGACAATTATTATTTGGGTATTCACGCTTAACCATCTGCATTGACAAGCCATAACAATTACAGTTCCCAGATCTTTTCTATTTCTTTTCCAAAAAAAAAACTAAAAGAGGCCAAGGGTAAATATGTCTGAGCAATGGCTATTTTAAAATGTACCAATTGTATTCGAAATTGTGTTTATAAAGAATCAAGGGGTCTTTTCAGATATATTACTCAAAAAGAAAAATTATGAACTTTTCTTGAGGGCTTTAAAAGCAAAATCATATTATGACAATGCTAGTACTTAGTCTTTCAAAATATGAATATGCATTGAAGGGAATAAAAGATAGTAAGTCGCCTCCTACAAATGGAGGTTTTCATTACTTCGAGTGGGGTCCAAACTCTGGTTGCTACATCACGTCTGAGATTACACCTAGGGCACCCAGCTATATGATCAACGCATTCAACCAAGTACCATTATATAGTGAGTTTGGATTATGAAAAGCCAATAAAAACATGAAAATATAAAGCTACTCACTTCTGAGTTGGATCATTGGCTTTTGGTTCTTTATCTTCCTCCCATCCTTGATTTTGCATCTCTTCCTCCATGAACTGCAATTTCCTCTTTATTTTCTTTGCAGAGCTGATTCCAATGTATCAAGATGTTAGATCAAATCATATGCTTCCTTGTCTATAGGAAGGCCTTTTACTTTTGTTGAATAACTAAAACATAAGTTCCATGTCTCACTATGTCTTTTTCGGGCTCCAGGTTTTTTTATGGGTGGCATAGTGTTCTAACAATGCCTTCAGATGTGTATTTCGATCATTTTGTATATCATTTTCTGGAGCCCTAATCTCCCGAGATATGATGTAAAGTTATATTAGACAAATTAGAAGGATGCTATTGGAATATGATGTAGAGGTACTGTTATCCTTGTTCCCTCCAACATCTGTAATCTGCTGATGTTGGTTACTCACTAATTACCATATCGATTGAGCTAACTTGTTTTAGGTGCTTATTAGATCCAAGAGTTATCGATTTACATTTATTGGCACATTTTTTTGGGATGCACGAAGCTTGGCAAATTACTTGTAGTCCAAGAACGGAGGATGGTCTGTTGCATATAAATCATTTTGTTTAATTGTCATGAAGTGTGAGTGCTGCTTGTTTTTTTACTCTCCTATAGATTCTTGTTATGCTTGATTTGTTTGATGCAGTCTTGCATCGCATGTGCTGGATGAGTACATGTCCACTTGCTTGAGACTGAATGTTTCCCGTATTGTTGTAATGGTCTTCGTGCCGCAGCACATTTTGATATCAATATGACTTAAATTAATCGAAACCAATTCGTTTATTTATTAGATAATTGAGCTAAGCAAAGTCCATATCCTTTCCGTGAAGCCAGACCAGAGCATGTCAATTATTAGGTAACAGCCACAGAATAGTGATGGATATTTCTAAAATTTTCCAGAATGGTGATTCAATTTTCATTTTCAGACTGTTTGGTTACCTGATTTGAAATTATCCGTATGCTATCAAGAAGCATGTGTCTAGGCTAAAGGATTTTTTAGATTATTTTACTTATATGGATGGTAAGGTTGCATCTTGTCTTGTTGATTCACGGTTGCCACTGATCAAAATCAGCAGAGATATTCTGGTATGTGGTGCTTCCATGTTTCTCGTTTGAAAATAGCATGTGCTTTTTCTATCTTGAGAAAGCAGGAGAGATTTTTCATGAAATTTTGTTTGAAGATCGTGTCATAAATATGGATCAAGATCATAAGGACCTTAAGAACTGATTATTTTCTCAAGAAATTTTGTCAGGCTGACCTGAGCAACGGTTGATGATGATAATATTTTCTCAACTTTAATTTGTAGATTCTCAAAATATTCAGCAACTAATTGATATAAAACCTGCCTCTGGGTCTCATAGCAAATTCATAATTTTTTTTTTTTTTTTTGATAAGCTATGCATTGTTTTCCAAAAATGAGGTGGAAGTACTCAAATTATATGCTTCTCGTTGCAGGATTATAGGTTTTTAGTTATTCATAGAGCCATGTTTAGACAAGTAGATATCTTGCAGCAACAAATGCCATTTTTGATCTCATCTTGGTTGATAAACAATCTAATGACAGTCTACCCCTTCAAGATTCGTCAACCCAAGCCAATTGCAGCCAGCAAGCTGAGCCGTTCAGCTGCATGGTCGGAACTCTCTGCCAAGAGCTGATTGGTTTGCTCCAGAGATGCTTTTATCAGCAGGTGTTTGCTTTTGAAATAATCCTCCTTGGTTTTTTTGAGAGATATCTACTTTCTTTTCCGGTTCATTTGTCCTTAACTACACTTTTAACTAAAATTGGATTGCAGTGTTGCGGCAGAAGTAAAAAGAGTCATGTACTCTGGACTTGCAAAGTCCCACTGGACCGATCAATTGCTAGGCCGGTCCTTGATTTTCTCTTGCGTTATTGCCTACATTTTCATAAAGAGGTACCAGTGTCTAATTTTTCTTGGAACGTGAAATTTTCTTAAATTATCATGGGCCTGAGTATAGTGCTGAAAGTCACAGAGTCAAACCTATTGAATTGACCTCCTTTATTAAGTTTCATGATTCTTTTCAATCTTTAGCCTGCATGATCTGTTGAAAATGCGCTAATGCATGTCCTTTCTAGAAGTAGCTTTTGGTTTGCAGAGATTTATAAGTTGCTTGAGGAAATTTTCTAGGAGTTTAGCAATATATATTGCCTTGAACATATTATACTACAGAAGTGGCATCAAGATTTGTTGTTTGGCCTTTTCTGTGAAGCTTGATTTCGCCATTTGTGTTGGGCTGATTCTATGGCTGATAAAACTGCGCCTATTAATTTTGATAACAATGGTGCATAGCACAATTTGTGGAGTTCCTATCTAATTGGAATTTGTACCTACTTGAACCTTGATTTTATTATGGTGCCTATGACTGTTTTATGTTCCTCATGACATAGTTTAAGATGCTGTTGGCGGAGGCATTTCCAGCAATTTTTTATGCTCTAAATGGATGATTTTACAGAATCTATCATGTTGATCTAAAAATCTTTTGAGACAATGTATCTTGACTTCAAAAGTTTTATTCAACGTTTGAAGAGCATCTCTTCCCTTTCCAATAGAATGCATCTATTTTTGTTTAAATTCTTAAGCAGTTATTCTCACCATGCAATGTTCGTGATTCTTGTTGAACTCCTATCTTTTTTATGTGAGATTCTTGCTAATCTGTGATGATGCACTCTCTCTCTCTCACACATACTACATACTTTTTGCAGGACGCTGATGGTCAACTTGAATTAACTTCCTGTGTTGGCTTGGAGAATGGCAAAGTTGTCGTTAAGGAGTCTTTGGATAGTCTACTATCTTGATACATAAATATTACGTGTAGACTCCCAAAAGGTGGGGCATTAAATCCCCATTTTCTCAAGAGGATTGGAGTGGGACGATTTAATTTTAGGTGTGGATTTCGACTCCCACGCCTATCAAAGAGACATGAGAAAAGTCTGAAAATAGGAGTTAGAGTAAGATAAAAAAAAATCATATTAATACTAATGGACTTACTCATCTTCTTTATTTGTTAGGTTAAATGAGACCGGATAGTAATTTATTAATTTATTTGGGAATGGTTGGGAACATATACACTTTTTAGAACCTTTACTTGAGGTCGATTAAGTGAGCTCATTCGAACATTTTGCTGGTTCAAGTTCAAGCTCGCTATACTCAGGGCAATAGTTTTGTGAACCTAGTCAAATTTCTCGTATCCCCACAAATATCTTCAAAATTACATAATGTAAGTGCATGATTGGGCTTGAATCAATATATTGCTTGATATGACAACGACAAGCTGAATGCAACTTTCTTTGTTAGTTCATATTTTTAATCATTATCTTATGCCAACTTTTTTAAGGTAATACTGCTTTTTTTAATTTTAATTTTACTTTTAGTAAATTTTGTGTTTAACATTTAAATTGTTCATAATTATATAGTTAATTTACTAATTTCATGCCGACTCTTTTTTCATAATTTTGTGTTTAACATCTAAATTTTGCGAATCACAACGAGCGCCCCTTGGAGCGAAAACCTCTTATGATCAAGATGTTGAATGCATCATGGCGGACCGCATCATATGAAAGAAGTATTGTGCGCCAAAGAAGGAATATCTCGTTTGATGGAAGGGCCTTTCCAAAAGTGAAGCGAGTTGGGAACCGTCTGAGGCTTTGTGGCAGTTCAAGAGACACATCAATGCCTTCCATGCCACAGACACAATGAGAGCATTGCCTGAATAGGTGGGGGAGATTGACACGGCCCACGAACGAGCATGATCCAAGATTGTCCAAGATAGGGCTGTGTCACGCACAAGGGCCGGCCCATGAGCTACCCATGATCGTTCCGTGAACGATCCATGATCAACGCACGATCGGCCCATGCACAATACGGACAAAAGCCCATGACCGTTCACCTACTATATGATAAGCGGTCCTACCCTTGCTTCTAACACACGCCCTTGGGCTTTCCTTAGGCCGAGAGCCATTGAGTGGCCTAATGTACAAACTTGTAATGATGATAAACATTTAAATGCCACCGTTAGATCGGAAAGGGGATCAACGGCTAAGATTAGACTTGTCCATTTATAAATAAGGGACCCTCTCCCTTCAGCTGTACACATTCTCTCGTTCACAAACAATACACTCGTGTTTCAGTGTCGTACTATGTTCTTGTGAGCTGAGCATCTGTAAGGTTGACTTGGGATCGTAATTCTAAGGCCGCACAAGTGTGTGATTGTTCGTGATCGATCGACTCGTGACACTTGCATGCTTGCAATTGGAAAATCAAAACGGGAAACTTTCCATATTTTAAATATCAATTTTAGAATGTGTTAAAATTGAAAGTCTTGTCCTGTTTTTTTTCTCTTTATTGTGCATTGCTTTTATAGTGATGACCTTCTAACTTTCGCTTCTTGGACATTAGAAAGTTTCTAAGAAATTACATTTTCACTAACATGATATCAGCACACTTTCATGAAATAATTATAGTTCAATCTACAATTAAATGCAAAACTAGTTCTTTTTCATGCCAGGGCTTTGCATGGGCTACATTTTATATTTTTTTTCATATATAAAAGAGGTTATATTTGAAGAAACAAATCTACAGACTCCACTTATTATAATAGTCATTAAATACAATTCCATTTTCCACTATTGCATCATGATATATTTATTATCTTGCTGGTTTACCAATCTTGATTCTCTACCTTTTCTTCACTTACTTTGAAAACATTTCAAATGCGCTGCATACAGAAATAATAAATAAATTTAGGATAATATGTGGAATTATTTAGCGAGTATCCAGCAGGGATTATTATGAATCTTCGTTCCCGCTTGGATGCAACTCTTCAAAGCTGTTCTCTCTTTTTCTTGCTTCTCAATAGTAAATATTCTGTGCAGACTCCGAGAAGAGCGCCTCGTCCGCCCGCATTTAGTTCAACATCGTCCTCGGTCTCCCAATTGAGGTAAACGAGGAGTCACCCATAAGCACGAGAGGAATTGACCTATCGAATTTATTTTTGTTTGCATCTGTCGAGGGTGTGAGGATTCCCCATGCATTGGAAAGTTGTGTAGTCTTTTGCTTTTTAAGGAAGCGTTAAGGATCTTCCTCAGTTTTGTGTTTCTCTTTGCTTCTGTTGATGTCGGACATGGAAGATTGCTGCGATCTCCAGTTATGCTTAGACGAAATCCCTTCCACATTCAATCTAGAGAAGGCGGTGTGCAACCATGGGTTCTTCATGATGGCTCCGAACAGTTGGATTCCTTCCACCAAGACGTTGCGGCGCCCTCTCCGTCTTGCGGATTTTTCCTCTTCCGTTGTGGTGTCCATCTCGCAGCCTCCTGGTCCCAGCAGCACAGTGTTGCTCCTCCGAGTTCATCGCGTTCCTCGCCTGTCCTCCCAAGACCAGCAAGCGATTTTTGTACTCTCTCTCTCACTCTGTCTGTGCGCAAAGTAAATACAAATTAGTGACGGAAAAGCATGGGAATATATTATTGCAGGAACAAGTGATTCGGATGTTAAGGTTGTCGGAAAGGGACGAGCGGAACGTGAAGGAGTTCCACAAAGTGCATCCGGAAGCAAAGGATAGAGGATTCGGTCGAGTTTTTCGTTCTCCTTCTCTCTTCGAAGATGTTGTCAAATCTATACTCCTTTGCAACTGCCAGTTAAGTACCGAAGTCTTGTTCTCTTCAAGTGCAAAATTTGTGACGAATTGGCTTTGTTAAACATTTATAAGTAGGACAAAGAAGACGATGACCTGAATAAGAAATCCAATAACTGTAATTGCGTAAATATCTTACTCTTATCATAATCCCTCGCTTTCTCTTCATGCTTAAAGGCTTAATATTGAGTTTTTGTGTTCATAAGCTCTTCGACATATGTACGGCGGTTTCTGTTCCGAATTCATCGTTAGGTCTGACTTTGTTCTGAATACACCCAACAAACAGATGCCCTTGATTTCGAACGATATATGACGAATGATACCTCTCAGAGGTTTACCTTGTTTTCGGACCTCGATCCCCATCACAATCATGTCCGATATTCCATAATCATATAAAAGAAAATTTACTTTTGTTGTTCTTACAGTTCGTGACCTCTTCATGCCATCAAAATCACATACACTTCGATTTAAGGGTTGATGTTGCTTTGGGTCCTACCTAAAATTGTCATAGGTGGAGAAGGACCCTAGAGATGGCCCGAGCTTTATGTGCACTTCAACTAGAGCTAAGCACTCGAGGTAGGAATACTATTTAGCATGACTTTCTTCTCAGTATATTTAGCACAACTTGAAGATGAGGATGATCATGATCTAAGGCTCTAAAAGAAAGAAACGAAGACAAGAGAAGGATGGAGCAAATCCGGTTCCCGCGGAGATGGAAGGCGAAGAAGTTGACCTCGGTAACTTTCCGAGTCCCAAGGAACTCGCTAACCTCGATGCAGACTACTTACAGAGCAAGTGCAAACTCGGGTACCGAACCAACTACATTCTCAAGCTTGCCATGGAGATAGAGGAGGGGAAGCTCAAGATTGATGGATACGAGGGAGTGCAGGATGCTGCATCGTGTAGGATATTGATCAAGGGCATAAGCGGGGTCGGATCTTTCGCCCGGGCTAGCGTTTTGATGTGCCTTGGCTTTTACGATGAGGTTCCGTGGGATAGCGAAACAATCAAGTTTTTAAAACATGTATGAAAGTGTATTTCCGAACATAAAATTTATGTCTCATATAATAATCACCCTTCCGAATTATTTGACAGATGATGCATTCTTTTCTTTGGCAAAAGGTACATGCAAGAGAAGGATGCACCAAGAAGACTATTAAGAGTGACCTTAAGGAGATCTATGATAAATATGCACCCTTCCAATGTTTGGCCTATTGGTAAGTCATTTATTTATTTAAATTTTGGTCGATATACACATAAATATTCATGTCTTATGTTGTGCGAGAATTTTCAGGTTTGAGCTTTTGGAATTTTACGAGAGGCGGTTTGGAAAGCTGAGCGAATTGTCACACACCATGTATCACAAAGTTTCTAGTAGTACACAAATGAGAGAATTTAACCACAATCATGTTTTGTGACTTAGAAAGTGTTTGTTAGTAGGCATTTGATCATTTATGGTGTTGTTTTGGCGACGGGGGAGAGCCCGGCCCCCGGGGGTGGGGTTGGGACGATCTTTTGTGATTTATTGGAGATAATTCCATAATGACAAAGTTCTTTAGAATGACAATTCGAAGGAATTGATGGATTCTCCCACATTTGATATATTCTCTGAAAAATTTCAATAGTTTTTACTTTTAAATTCTAAAGTAATGTAATTCCGTTGCACTGAATAGCTAGGATTTGATACAAAGCCTTGGAAAAGGACCCTCGCGAGTGTCGTGACTTTCCCAATGATGAACCATCCACGGAAAGACTACGGCATTTTGGTGTAACGACGAATGATGTCCATCTAGTTTAAGTAAATAAAAGTGTTCGGCTTTTATCATATAAAAGTTTTAGTTGGTGTGCATTGTTTCTGAATATGGAATAGGAGATTTTGAATATGCTTCCGCTATATAAACTGCGCGCAGGACCGATCTATTTGATATAAACCCCCCAGGACTTATGGACATATTATAATTCTATGGTATCAAAATGATGTATTATCAGGATGAATGATAGGCAAGTGATCTGTGGCGAGCCTAACGGTTCGGGGGCCGTCGAGGGGTGCCACAGGCCATCGGTGCCACAGGGGTTGTAGCAGGAGGTGGATCCAGGGCAAGAGTCAGCAACTTATCCTACATCGTTTCCAGCCTTCTAGAAGCAACCCTCGGGGATGGGCATTGGGAAAGCAAGTCCTCATCCGAGCAGCTAGAAAGGCTAGCCGAGACATCCGATTCCGCGCATTGATCTTGCGGTTCCATGATCGGGGCTTCGAATGGCCTGAAATTATTTGCACCAGGGCTAGAAAGGGATATCACCACCTTCGAAGGAATACTTAGTCCTTTCACAGGCTTTCGAGAAGAGACGGAAGGCACGGGCTTCCCTAAGATAGAAGCCTTCGCCCTTCAGTTGAGCCCCTCATTACCAGAGCTGTTCGGATGGGAGGAGGGTCCTTCCTTTGGGAGAATGGACTTTTTCTTTTTTCCTTTAACCTGTTTCCAAGCCTACTCAGGCACTTTCTGTAGTTCTGCCACAACTGGAGTCCATAAGACCTGCTCCCAAACTTGCTTGAGCTCTTTGGGGGGTCCATCACTGCCGGAGCAGGGACGGGCACCTGGGCAGACATCGACGAAGAGGAAGGCCTGGACCCGCTGCACAACTTTGTCGGAGCTGGTATTGTCTGGGAAATCCACACATTTGTGCCCAAAAGAGCTGCACCTACCGCACTCCATCGGCCTCCACTCATTTCTGATAGCCATTGAGCACGACACTCCATCCAAGACGACGTCTACGGAATTACACCTTGGCTACCCTGCATGAATCTCCACGCATACCCTAGCAAAGGAAATTATCTTCATTTGCTCCATTCGCTCATCAACATATAGGGGCTTACCCATAACACTTGTAATGGCACTTATGGAATGTGCCGACCATAGATCGAAGGGGAGGTTCTTCAACCTAATCCACATCGGAACCGAGGCTTGCTTGTCCTTTTTAAGCTCTATGAAAGGCCTCCATTGTTGCAAAATAAGGGGCACCCTTGCAACCGTTAAGGGGCCTTCATCAAGGATCTTTCTCTGGAAAAAAATGGTCCGAGATATGGAAGTAGAAGAATCCTTGGTCATCCGCCAAAACTTCAGCAAGTTTCGGAACCCAAACATGCTTCAAGGATTCCTCCATGAGCTTGAAAGGAAGCTTTCTCCTTATGTAATATCCAATGAGGCACTCGTGCCACTTGGGATTCGTTGCCTCCAACACTTCCTCCGAAAGATGGACAATTGACTTGTTATCCACAAAGGTAGGTGGAACATAGGATAGGTTGTATCATTTTGCAGCAAGCCGTGCAACACTCACCCAAGAGTGGGCAGGGGTAGGCTTTGAGTCTCCTGGTCACTGAGCAGGAACCTGCGGCCTTTTGGAGGAAGACCGAGCACGGCTACAGCCACGAGAATGGCTCGGGCAGGTTGGGGGCTTCTGTGGCCCTCTCTATTTGTCTCTCAGACTTGCAGGGCCAGACTTGAAGGAGTCGGCCTAACTCGGAGGCGCCGAGGGAGGGCTAACATGGGCATAGGAAGAGGGGCTTTGCCCCCTTGAGGTGCCAGCAACTTGCTGAGCCTCTCAAGGTGGATGGAGTTGTTAAAGGATTATGATTGTGAGATACAATACCATCCAGGGAAAGCAAACAAAGTAGCGGATGCTCTTAGTCGTAAGTCAGCTATGGAGATGGCCAGTTTAAGAATAGCGGAATGGAGTTTGTTAATGTCCGTAGCGGACTCGTGAGTTTAAATTGAAAATGGATTGTCTTACAAATATGCTTAGCGCATTAAGGATTGAACCTAAAATTATTCAGAACGTTAAGACCTTACAAGAGTCTGACCCAGAAATTATGAAAGTGAAAAATGCAGTGTCTTTAGGAAAAAGACCGGAATTTCAAGTCTCTGAAGATGAAGTGGTAAGATGCCAAGGACGACTTTGTGTTCTCGACAATGAAGAAGTAAAGAAGGAAATTTTGTCGAAGGCACATAGGAGTAATTACAGTGTTCATCCAGGTAGTACAAAGATGTACAGGAATTTGCGTCAGCAATTTTGGTGGAATGGTATGAAAGCAGATACGGCTAAGCACGTTTCTCAATGTTTGACATGCCAGCAAGTAAAAGCGGAACATCGTAAACCTGCAGGACTCTTGAGACCGTTATACATACCCGAATGGAAATGGGAACATATAACAATGGACTTTGTACAAGGATTGCCAAGGACATCAAGTGGTCATGACTCTATTTGGATAATAGTGGACCGTTTGACTAAGTCTACTCATTTCCTAGCACTTTGCATAAACTACCCAATGGACAAATATGCGGATATATATGTAAGTCAAGTAGTACGCTTACATGGTGTTCCAAAGAACTATTACCTTAGATCGGGATTCGAGATTTACTTCGAACTTTTGGCAGAGCCTTCAAATTGCCTTAGGAACTAAACTCCAATTTAGTACTGCTTTTCACCCTCAAACAGATGGACAAACAGAAAGAGTAATCCAGACATTAGATGATATGTTGAGGGCTTGTGTGATTGACTTTAAAGGAAATTGGGATGAAAGATTGCATTTGGTGGAGTTTGCTTATAATAATAGTTTTCATAAAAGTATAGACATGACTCTTTATGAAGCATTATATGGAAGGAGATGTAGGACTCCTATATGTTGGAATGAAGTAGGTGAAAAGAAATTTACAGAACCTAAACTGGTACAAGCTACCACTGAAGCTGTCGAAATTATCAGGAAGAGACTTAAGACAGCTCAGAGTAGACAGAAAGACTACGCAGATAGGTGTAGAAGGCCTTTAGAATTTAGTGTGGGAGATCATGTATTCCTTAAAGTATCTCCAATAAAAGGAATATATCGGTTTAGAATGAAGGGTAAGTAAAGTGCTAGATTTGTTGGACCTTTTGAGATACTTGAAATAATAGGAGATGTAGCTTATCGTTTGGTGCTACCTCCTAAATTGGGGAATTTACATGATGTGTTTCATGTGTCGATGCTGAGAAAGTACCAATCGGATCCTGGTCACATACTCGATCATGAAGCCATCAAAGTGGATGAGAAAGTGAGGTACATCGAAAAGCCTGTGCAAATATTGGATCGAAAAGAGCAAGTCCTTAGGACCAAGATCCCACCGATTAAGGTATTATGGTGACATCATGATATGGAAGAAGCCACATGGGAAAGTGAAGATCGATGAAGGAAAAATACCCTACTTGTTTCAAAAGGCATGAGTAATCTGTTTAATTTCAAGGACGAAATTCTATAAGGAGGGGAGAATTGTGACATCCTAGAATTCCTTGCCAATCTTTAGGGTTGCTCTAATTCATGTCTTGCATTAAAACTTTGGCCAAGCTTTTGGTGGGTAATTATTTGATAGAATAATTCTATTTTTGGCCATGTGGATTATGAATTGGAACTTATTAAATTAGGTCGCAAAGTTTTGTGAATTATAAATTTCAATTAGGTGTTTATAAAATTTAGGTTTAAGGAGGATTATTAAGATGAGGTGTGGGCCAAAATTCTAGCTTAAGACCAGCCCACAAGAAGCCCCACCCTTCGGCCATTTGGGCCTAGCCGCGAAGCCCAAAGGAGGAGGAGGAGCTGTCGACCAAGCTGGCCTCAAGCCCAGCCGGATGGAGCCCCATTGGGCCGTCGACCAGGAGGAACCGGCCTATGAGAGGCCCACTTTTTTTGCATGAAGATTTTGCCAAGTGTTTCCCCCTTAGTCCAAGTGTCCTTCATGCAAAATCAATGATTGTTCATCATTGAGGAGAGGAAAACTTGGGAGAACCGATTGATGATGGGGGGGGGAAGTGTTGTCAACCGAGAAGGGAGAGAGAGAGAGAGTTACCAAGAGAAAGAGAGAAATCGAGAGAGAAAGGGAGAGTGAGCGTGTGGAAGAAGAAGGAAGCCGATCGTCCGTCGTCTGTCGCTACCGTGTCCAGTCGCTGTGTACTTGCTGTTTGCTCGGTTTCGAGGCAAGTTGGGATCCTTAATATACTCTTACATGTTGTGCCTAGGGTGTGTGAGTGAGTGATGATAAATTTCGAATTGTTTAGAGTGTGAAAAATGGATGTTTTAAGAGTGGTATTCAAAAACTAGTAAACTGTTCTTGAGTAAACAGCTTGACCTTGAATGTTGTAGTGGCTTGAATGTGATGTTTTAGTTGGATTTTGGCTTTGACTTATAAATGAAAGGTTGTTAAGGACTTCTTGAAATATAACATACTCAAATTTGGGACAAAAATAACAAGTATAAGTGGGTGAAATATTTATTTTTAGGAGAGACTGAATCTGGAGTATTTGGTAACTACCTTTGATGAATACATTCACTGTAAGGCTATCTTTTTGTTGAAATTTCACTTATATTTCTTAACAAAAGATGTAAAGGACATCCTGAGGTTTAACATATAAAAAATTTAGAGAAAATCAACAAGGATAGGTAGGTGAAATCGTGGTTTCTCGGAGGGTGTTGAATCTGGAGATTTCGGTACTAGGAACATAAGTTTTAACCGCCTATATTTAATTATATAGAATGAATATAACTTTGATTCCTTCATGAAAAATGTACCTTAGGGTATTTAATACCACATAGTCATATTTCATAATTTTTTAAGGTCATTAGGGTATTTAATCGGAAATATTTCAAAAACCGTGTAATCTGACGCGTTCGGACTTAATCAGTCTCAATGCGTGGGCCATATCATTTTTTATGAAGTTCTTTAGGAAAAGTGTTCTTCATGAAGTATCATTATTTATGTCTTCCTTGCAACATATTAAAATTTCATAATTTTTTAAGTTCATTTTCCTATTTAACTTAAAATGTTTCGAAAACTGTGCAAGTTAAGTGGTTATGATAATGGTGCTGTGATGTTTGGTCTATGCCGCATGATATGAGGGTCTTTTGGTGCAGTGCTCTTCACTAAATGTCTGTATTTATGTCTTGGATATCACATGTTCAAATTTCATAATTTTTAAAGGTCATTTGGGTATTAAATGGAATTATTTTCTAAAGCTGTGCAAGCTGGATTGTGCAGATTTCAAAGGCTGTACCACATTGACTATTCTGTTTTGCATGAGCCCCATAAACTTTATTGTTGTAAGTGATTAAATCTTCCTGCACATGTGATGATATTTGGCATTGCATATAGAATCAAAAGCTGAATTTGACTTTGTTGCCATTACATCATATGCCATGTTGATTGTGAGACATAAATTGGTGAATATGAATTATGATGAATGAGGAGATTGTTGGAGGTGAGCCAATAATGCCCGGGAGTTCAGGATGCCCGGGATGGGGGTGCCGGATGCCCGGTTGTATTACGATACATGCCCGGATGTTCTCAGGAGTTTCGAGATGCCCGAAATGGTTGGGTGCCGGAAGCCTCAGAGGTTTGTGCCCGGGGGATGCCTCGTGATGCCAGTTAGGATTCGAGATGCCCGGAATGTGGGGGTGCCAGATGCCCAGTGGTGTGTACCAGAAGTTTCTCGCGATGCCTGAATTGGGTGCGAGTGATAAAATGTGGGATGCAATTACTAATCCTGGGAAAAAAAGATGTGGTGATCAAATTGAAAGATAAAAAGTGGAAATTGAATCATGCATGGTATGGTGACATATGCATGGCTGTATAATATGATGATGATGAGTGCATGGTTGTATGTGCACCTATGGCATGATGGTATGTGTACATGAGGCATGGTATATGTATGATATGATGGTGATGAGTGCATGAGGATGTATGCACATATGGTATGATGACATGTGCATGGCTGCAAGGTTAATTATGCTTGGATGCATAAATGATATGTACTATGCTATGATATTATGATTGTATTGTGTGATGCATTGAGTAGTTTATTGGATCTTTTACCTGCTGAGTGGCTGTACTCACCCCTTCGGGGACCAACATTTCAGATTAGGAAGATGCCTCTCTCTCCGGTCACGCGAGGTACCTTTTACGTCATTCCATCTAACGTGGAGGTCGAGTGTTCGGAGATTGATTATGTTACCATCCCTAGTCTGACGTTTATACGGGTTCGCGTGCTAGTCATGTATGATGTGGGCCTGGCTAGGGGCCCAGTCATCCAGGAATTCTTGTCGGTCCACGTCCGCCGAGATGGAGTGATTCGGGGGATGTTGCCGCCGCCACTGCCCAATGCGCTGGGATGGGTATGATGGCCGCGTGAGGAGTGGAGAGCTGACACTTGTAGATGGGGGATGACACGTGATCGATATAGGGGTTGAGATATCTTTTAGGTTGTGGCCAAGTGTAGTTAAAAGTCTTGGCTTTTCTTTTTGGTTGTACCGACCCGAGAAATCCATCATGAAAATATATAAATAAAAATGGCTCGGCTTTATCTTTTCATATGATGTGTAGTTGGTGTGCATTGCATTATGGTTATTGGAGGGAGAGATGGTGAGACTCGTTTATGCTTCCGCTAATAAGTTGTGCTGTGACCGTTTTCGAAAAAAAAATCCCTAAGGACCTCGGTCCTTCTTTAAACCCCTTTATATCAAAGACAAGTAACGGGTATCCTATAGAGATAAAGCGATTGGCAAGCTGTGGCGACCTTAGGTGTTTAGGGTGTCACATCTTCTATTCTTGAGAGTGTCCGAGACATGCTTAAAGGTCATTGCCTCATCTTTAATAGCCTTCTAGAGGTGTATCTTCATCGCCGGGAGGAAGATGGTCTGATTACGAAATATGATATTATTCCGCTCTTGCCAAATGATATAACATAGAGCTCCAAAGCCAAAGCGGGCCATAGACTGGTGAAAGCTACTATTGACAATATGCTTGGTAACCCAATCAAGATTCTACATCCAAGGCTTATTTTGCCAAGCAATATTGAATTTAGCCACCCAAAAGAAGCAAAGACTACCAGAAATGTGGCAGGCAAAAAACAAGTGATCTTTGGAGTCCGATCAATAAGAGCAAAAGGGACACACTACAACCGTAATTCTACCATAAGAAAGAAGCAAAACCTGAGTCAGAAGCCGGTTACGAGTGATGAGCCACAAGTGCGTTTGATAATGAGGAGGCAAAGAGGAACTCCATATGAAGGAAGACCAAGACACCACACAACCCCTAGGGCAAATTAGGTCCCAAGCGGATGTAGTAGAGAACCTACCGTAAGGGTGTCGAAGCCATTAAAAGCAATCTTCTTCTTGACTAAGCACCGGGAGAGGTTCTCCCCAGTTCACCATATTAGTGAGGACATACCATCCCATGGGAGTAGCAAGGCCATCAGCAACCAAAGCCAACCGCGAAATACTCGACCGATAAATTCTTGATTAGAAAAAAAAATCTGTAAAGAGGGCCATTTAGATACCTAGGATCGAACCAATAGGAGATCGAGCGCCCATTCCCTACAATCCACCAAAAGTGTTGTTGTAAATTTTCGTGAAGGTCTAAAAAAAATTTCCAAGCCCAAGAGCATTGCGCAGGACATGGGATAATCTAGAAATTCTTTTGTTTTAAAAAGGTGGAATAAATCCACTTGCACCATAAACACTCATTATTAGAAAAGAGTAGCCAGATGTGCTTGAGCATGAAAGCTATATTACTTTCTCGCAAAGTACGAATACCAATGCCGCCCTCCTTTTTAGGTAAACAAATATCATTCCTAGACACCTTAGCACCACCCGATCCCAAAACCGAACTCTTCCAAAGGAATTGTTGGAGTAATTGTTCAATGCGATTAAGGACCAAGCATAGTAGAAAAATACATTAGCCCAAAAGACTTGGATGGAATGGAGCACTGACCTGATGAGTTACAAGTGTCCCGCAAAAGATAGGAAACGATAAGTTCATGATTGAACTCTAGCAGTAATTGCATTTACCAATAAGACACAATTTGCCTTCCCCAATCCGGAAGAAATAACAGGCACTCCAAGATACCGAAAAGGCAGAGAGCCCAACTGGTAGCCCAACTTGTTCAAGATATTATCATGACTCGTGACACTTGCATGCTTGCAATTGGAAAATCAAAACGGGAAACTTTCCATATTTTAAATATCAATTTTAGAATGTGTTAAAATTGAAAGTCTTGTCCTATTTTTTTTCTCTTTATTGTGCATTGCTTTTATAGTGATGACCTTCTAACTTTCGCTTCTTGGACATTAGAAAGTTTCTAAGAAATTACATTTTCACTAACATGATATCAGCACACTTTCATGAAATAATTATAGTTCAATCTACAATTAAATGCAAAACTAGTTCTTTTTCATGCCAGGGCTTTGCATGGGCTACATTTTATATTTTTTTCATATATAAAAGAGGTTATATTTGAAGAAACAAATCTACAGACTCCACTTATTATAATAGTCATTAAATACAATTCCATTTTCCACTATTGCATCATGATATATTTATTATCTTGCTGGTTTACCAATCTTGATTCTCTACCTTTTCTTCACTTACTTTGAAAACATTTCAAATGCGCTGCATACAGAAATAATAAATAAATTTAGGATAATATGTGGAATTATTTAGCGAGTATCCAGCAGGGATTATTATGAATCTTCGTTCCCGCTTGGATGCAACTCTTCAAAGCTGTTCTCTCTTTTTCTTGCTTCTCAATAGTAAATATTCTGTGCAGACTCCGAGAAGAGCGCCTCGTCCGCCCGCATTTAGTTCAACATCGTCCTCGGTCTCCCAATTGAGGTAAACGAGGAGTCACCCATAAGCACGAGAGGAATTGACCTATCGAATTTATTTTTGTTTGCATCTGTCGAGGGTGTGAGGATTCCCCATGCATTGGAAAGTTGTGTAGTCTTTTGCTTTTTAAGGAAGCGTTAAGGATCTTCCTCAGTTTTGTGTTTCTCTTTGCATCTGTCGAGGGTGTGAGGACTCTCTCAAGTCCTACTAATTGTAACCTGTTACTTAGTTTAACACGAAATTGTCTTACCTTTTAGTCATTATTATTCGTCAAGGTCGATTAGACATCCAAGTAAAGTGTGAGGAAACACTTATTTTTGCGAATCGGAGATTAAATAGATTCGGGCACTTGATTACATTGTATTATTCCAATGCAATTTCGGTACCATGTATCTTTATTTTAAAAAATATTTTGATTGCAGTCTTGGTTGATTTTAAGTCTAATCCACCAATATGCAAGAGTGATCATGCACATATGCAATCGATAATTTAACACTCAAATAAATCAAAGTAATAAATATATTGGAAAATTCAAAATGAAGGCTTGAAGTACTCTCATTGTATTGAATAAAGATCCGCAATAGACATTATTTCAAATAAAGGCCTGTGTATCATGATTTTCTTAAATAAGAGCTTGAAATAATCATATTAGTCTCAAATAAGGGTTTAAACTCAACAGTTGTGAAGGACAATTTTGTCTTTTTATTTTTTTCCTTTTTTTCCTTTTTTCTTTTTATAAAAAAACTAAACAAAACTAAAACTTTAAAAAATCTAATTTAATTTTAATTATGTTTGTATGAAAATATCCTTGATCAACCAGAATTTTTGCCGATCGGTAAGGTTAGGCCCTTATTTGAAATGACCATAATTACTTCATACCCTTCTTTGAGATTGATATGGCCACTTTATATTTTTATTTAAAACAAAATCCATTCTAAGCTCTTATTTGAGAAAATGAGAACACTTCAGATCCTTATTTGGAATTTTCTATAAAAAAAAAAATGGTAGCAATTGGTCTAACCTTTATGCAAAGCAAAGCAAAGCACAATAATACTCTAACTAATTTGCCAATATTAGCAAGATGATGATGAAAATGCATGTATAGCTTAAACTTGATTTCTAAATGCAATGACATTCTTATTAATTCCTTTATGAAATTTTCTAGTTTATGAAAACTAACCATACGCAATTTTAATCTAAATTCAACATGATGAATTATTAAACTATAACACGTGACATGAGTGTAAAAAATTATGACCTAATCTAACATGACGTGCAATCTAATCTATAGGAGCCTAAACATGCAATCACCAAACGAAATGAAAATAATGACATGGCAACATGATATCGTGGCAACAATAACATGGCAATGATGACATGGAATTGCAACTACTTCTATTTGCACGTTACTTTTTTTATTATTTTCTTTTAAAGTTAAATTAGAAACTACCTAAAATATGATGTTACCTAATGTAAATTAGGAAATAATCTAGATGAAATCTTATTCTAAATTAAGAACTTCCTTTATTACAAAATTGCTCTTAGATATGCAATTATAAAAATAAGAAATTAATATATCCTAATATGCAAAGCAAGTTTTTGTATCTTTCTAAGATATTTCACTAGTTTTGAAATATTTGTTAGAAATCATGACTGTCATGAAAGCCAATTTTTTTGTAATGGTTTTGTAGCATTCGTGTGTATAACGGCTTTCTAACGGGCATATAACAATTTTCTAATGGCTTTATAAAGTTTAACTTATTTTTTCATAAACTCTTAGGCTACGTTTGATCGTCTGGATTTCTAATTAAGATAGGACTAGATTTGATAGGATATGAAATCATGAGATTTTTTTTTATATCCAGTCAATTATTTGGTGAATCGTAATATTAAAGTCGGATATATTCACATCATATCATATGCATTATATATATATAAATGACATATCATTACAAATGAACCTAAATGTTCATAAACGGAGATTGTGAAAATCTCTCGTAACATTATTCTTTAATTTATTTTTTATTTTTATTTTTATTTTCCTCTTTTTTTATATTATTTTCTTTATTATTTATTTTTTCCCCTTTCATCATTATTTAATAAAATTTTATCAAATAGTAAACTATACTAACATACCTAAAATACAAAAATACCTAAAATATATAATAAATATAAATATTTAAATTATAGATTGAATGTTTATTATAAGATAGAATTAAAGTTGAATATATAAAATAAAATAAGATTAATTTATAATAAATTTCTATTTTTCATTTTTAATTTCTTAAATTAGAATTCAAAATACTATTTATATTGAGATATGATTTCAATTTTGTTAATTTAATAGATTTGTTATTTGAGAAAAATAATTTTCCTGTTATGGACATTAGAGATCCTATCCACCTTTATCGCACCTCCTCCATGGGATAATTTTATCCTGTCTATATCTCTCTTATATTCGACTTTATCCTATCCTGAGCGAGCACCAAACGTAAGATATGATAAATCATATCATATCCCAAATTTTATCTCGACTGCCAAACATAACCAAGATTATTTTATAAAGGCTATATAATGGCCATCTTCTTCAATAATTACCAATTTATTTATAATGGTTTCCCAACAGCTCTATCTTTGATTTGAATATAAAATCAAAACTTCAAATCACCTTTAAAAGAGAGACACTAAATTAAAAAGAGAATTTTCCTTCTCTTCTCGTTTTCTTTTCTTGTTGGGTTATACACAACATTGTTCCCACTCCTTCTATTATTTAGTGCGAAATAAACAAGAAAATCTCTTGTATCTTAGGAGGATAGCCACTAGAGCCTATTGCCCATTCTATTATTTATGACAATACTTGCATAAATTAAACAATTAATCTTATTTTTATCATCTTTTTCAATAAATTTCTACCAATTCTTATTTTTCTTTCATACTATCTAACATTTATTCAACAACACCTAATATCTTTTTCTTGCCAAAAATCATATATTCATTAAACCCATTTTCCCTTTTGTCATGTCTTTTGGTGCTCGATAGCCTTGTGCCCTTAAATAGTTGATCACACGGAAATATCATGGGGACGATGCCAATGGCCTCTTTTTATTCGCTGTGTGACCAAAAACTTGATAATGTAATGCTTATTGTTTAAAATTTTGATGAAGATCAATTTTTCCTAACTTGGCACACATAAGTTCGGGCTTGCTGAATTTTCCAATTTATGCAGGCTTAGTCCAATTAATTCGATTAAGCTAAAAACTCTTTACCCGAGTCCATTATCACTAGTCCAATGCAATTTATACGGGTTTAATTGAAAGGATTTCAACATCTACATGAAATTTAGCTAATATTTTTGTTTAGGGGTGGCAATCGATCCTTAATTTTTTGCCAAAAAATAGGTGTCAACTATGAACTATGCTTAGATCTAAATATGTAGGTAGTCTAAATTAAAGGATACATGCACTAAAACTAAATGATGTTGCTGCAACATTAAACGAAAACGAGCAACGATTAAGCATGAATTACATATACCTTCAAATGAAATTTATCATTACGTGGAAGTCCAAATTTTTGGCATTTTCATTTATTATCATTTTTTTATCATCTGATTTATATCTATGATCTTATGGTCATAAATCTAATTTGTCATAAAAAAATATACGCTCGAAAATCATCAATTTGAAAGAGTTTTTCTCACGTGGACTATATTTTTTTATATTATAATTTACTATTTTACGGTATTAGTCTGACAAGATGAGATAAAAGGTCTCTTAATTAGTTCAATATGGCTTGGCTACTATGGGCGAGTTAAGTCTAGCCAATGATGAAAGAGCCTAACTAAAAACTCTATATATAATACTCAATTCTCTCATTTAACCCTAACACACACAATTATCCTTACACACGGAGTGTTTACTAAATGCTAAAGGTGAAAGGTCATCTCATTGAGTCAATGATACAAAGAGCAATAGAAGAGAAGAACTTGTATCTTGAATCGTCACTTTTCCGCATCAATAACGATGGATTCTAATACAAGTGTATTAATATCTCTACTCGATTATATGCATTCTTATTTCTAGTTATGGAAATCGTGGGATTGTGCTTTTGCATCTTATATGTAGTATTAGAGCAATTATACCCTAGAACTAGGACATACGAATTTTGCCCTTTTTTCGTGACCTTTTGTGCAATTAAAATTGATTTCAATAACATAAATGCAAATAGGCTCATTGAGATAAGCAGATCGATGGGTGGCGCACCCCCATATGCGGCCACACACTATTGGGAGTTGTCTCGCGTCGAAGATGCACCACCACACGCTCCCACGCACCCTCATACGCACCCACGTGTGGCGATGGCCAGCACATTTGTTGACATCTTTATGACATCAATGACTAGGGATGTGGATCGACCTGACTCGACCTTACTCGGGATTCAACCCATTATCCCACCCAACCCGATCAACAAGTAACCCGAGTCGAGATTCGACCCGTTGACCCACCCGACTTGATTCTCTATTGACCAGACCAACCAACTAGTCGAATCAGTTGTTGACCATTGACCAGTTGAATCCGAAGTTGACTGGTCGGACCGGTTCAAGCAAGCTTGCGCGTGCGCTTCGTATGCCACACACTTTGACCTCACTTATAAACACAACCAAGCTCCAATTTGGGTGTTCTTGGTACCTGTGTGCTTGTGTAGAGATGATGTACACTATGGTATATTTATTTTTTTTATGTTTAATGTTTTTATGGATGTGAAAATACGTATGAAACCTTAAATACGCTTATTTTTAGTGTATATTTGTGTATTTTTCTATGATTTTGAAAATACATGTGTTGGTTCACATAAACATCATCACATAAAGATTGTGTAGAGCATTGATTCATTGGTAACATTTATAAGATTTAATATGTATTAATGAATAAAATAATGTAATTAGCATGGCATGTGATTTTAGTGAGAAATTGCCCTTGTTATTAGGTCTAAAATCACATGTATAAGGTACATAAGAGACATAAAGTTTATATCTTTGATATGAGAGATTTTCAAGGATTCAATCAAATTACGACTGCCAAAGTAGAAGACTTGATCTGATTTAAGAAATACCGATCTCATATAATAGTGAGATGTCTCTTATACTAATGCATGGTCATACTCTCAAATGATATAATTGTGTATTAGTTTATAGAGATATATATGTACAGTATATGATTGTAGAGTAACTGATCTTAGTGGTTCATATACCCAAAGGTGATGATTCACGAAGGTTGAAACAAATTATCATGGCCATTATCATGTGGAGAGTATACAATTATATGTCATGTATTTTGTCCAAATGTGATTATGTGATGATGTCTATAACTCTCTAGATGTGTACTTATACATTTTGAATTACACAATACTCACATGATGTCAATTATATACATTATTTGTTATTTTAGTCACTTTATTTGTAACGATAACTTCATAACAATTGAGGTTCGAACTTTAAATAGTGGAAAATGGATTTTTTATTTGGAATGGAGCTGGTAGATGTTCATATTACTCTTATAAAGGAGATCGGTAGGTCATACTACTGACTGTACAAAATCCCAAAAAGCACATTTCGCTACTTAGGAAAAGAGCAATCCAATTTGCTTGTTATCCATAAAGTATAGGAACACTTAAAAAATAGTTTACCAGTTGACTACATTACTCAAAAGATGATTGAAGCCTTAGTGATTTAAAATTGTGCCTTGTCTAATGTCGAGATTACGACATATATGTAATGACTCTTCAACATAAAATATGATGATTTGATGAGGTTAGGGATTATGTCCTAAGGCCTATTAAAAAATCGTAAGGTGTAATGAATTTCGAACAATAGTATGTTCATAATCTTGTGATATTATAATGATCGCCTAGTTTTCAATGGATCTATACGATGCCGTCGCCATCATCACTACTGTTTTACGTCTGACTGCTGTGAGTAGGGCCTAAGGACACAACCTCCCAAACACCTACCACCATTGCAGAGAGAATCACCTACCGAGATTACAAAAAACCCCAATCCTTTATATATTTAGCCTCGGTTTGGCCAAATAACCGCATCTCTCTACTTCCAGCTAGTACTTGAAAGAAAAGAAAATTCAGACGTGGGAGCCAAACCTTTCCCATGTCCGTCGTATGTAGGACGAAGGATCGGACGAAGAAAAAGAACCGGAATATAGAGAATTAGACTATAAATCCAACAATCAAGAAAAGCAAAATGAGGAAGCAACCCTCACAGCAGACTCCAATTCACTCCACCTTTCTTTCAACTCGACTCTCTTTGACTCCTTCATCAATTCTAGCCCTCTCTTCATATACCCCTCACTGAAGTTCCGGCTTTTTCGACTCCTCCCTAATATCCAACTCAACCACGTTCCTGGTATCTGTTAGAAGATATGCAGCTTTTGGTAGTTTATGATCTGATTTGATTATGATTCTGTACATCAATTAAGGATTAGATTTAGATCTAGATTGATATAGATTGATACATAGAATTCTTTATTTCCATTAATTGTACAATCCTAGTCTTATATCTTTGGAGTCTGTACATTCTCAATACAATTGAATAGAGAAAATCTATCTCTCTCGGCTTCTTCCACTTCAGCCTTCTCTTCCCTCTTCCTTTTTACTTTCTTTCAGTATCTGTTTCAACTTCCTCCAAGAAAGGGGATGGCAATGTCTTCGACTTCTTCAAAGTTGAGGTCTCCCCTTCTTCGCACCCAAATCACGCAGATTTAGACTTCATTTCTCGAGACTCCTGCTTTTCTTCGATTGATCCCTCGTCCATTGGTATCTTCGACATGGTAAAGAGTTTTGCTTCTATGTCTGACTATTACTTTTCTTCCAAGTGAGGCAGTAGGAATTGGACTGGTCTACTTAGAAAAAAGCTTTTCATAATCTTAGGGAAAAAAATGAGTTTGTTCCATCAAATTGTTAAATTTTTTTATGGGAAAATGAGAAGGACAATGATCCCTTTCGATTCTCTGCGATGGTTGATGTGTGGGCGGTCCCAAAAATAGATTAGCTTTCGATGCTCTATTTTGCCTCGTTTGTCCTGAGAATATGACCAATCGAACGCGATTTAGGGCATTGCTTATATTTTTTGTTTTTTGTCACATGGGCATTGCTTATTTCATCACTGAGCCAGCATTTCAGTACTCTTCAACGTCCATGAAAAAAAAAAAACCAAAAAAAAAAGTACGTGTACATATAAATAGAGACTTGAGAAGACCGAATGTTGGAAATTGCAGCCAAATTCAATGCTTCTCTGCTCGTCCCAACCCCCTCCGTCGGATTAGACATGACCTCCATATCTCTCTTTCCTTTTTTGCCATTTTGGTCAATTCTAGCTAAAAGGGTTTTATCTCTATTTGTGCATTGCGCAGATGATTTTGAAACCTTCACCTTACCAATCGCGTGCCATTTGTAGTCCATGTGACTACTACTCCCACCAACGTAGGCGTTATGTGAACAGGACAAAAGAGGAATTGCAGCAGGGGAAAGAAAGAGCATCAACATCGTTGTAGCTGTTCTTGGAGATTCCATTTTCCAATATTCCAAACACTCGAGAATCACGGCCATCCATCCACTAGCCAGAATAGCATCTCCGTCAGATAAAGGGTCAGCCATCCATCCACGACCTATCCCTCTCTCTCTCTCTCTCTCTCTCCTCTCTCTCTCTCTCTCTAAAAGGGTTTTGTCTCTCTTTACGCATTGTGCAGATGATTTTGAAACCTTCCCCCAATGGGCCATGTGCCATTTGACACTAGGGTTATGCAAAGAGGACGAAAGAGGAATTGCAATATGGGGAAAAATAGCTCATCATCATAGTAGCTGTTCTTGGAGATTCCATTTTCTTAGGCCCCTACACTCGAGAATCACAACCATCCATCCACTGGCCAGAGCAGCCTCTCGTCGGATAAAGGGTCGGTCATCCATTCACAACCTACCTCTCTTTCTCTATAAGGTTTTTAGATGCGCAGACCCCTGTAATGCCATAACTTGGCACAAATAGACACTTAAGTGCCATAACTTACGAAAGTGACACTTAAGTGCAAAAACTCGGAGAAAAATAAATCACTTAAGTGTCACTCCGACCAAAATCCGGCCAAAACGCTAACGTGTCAATTTTCCGGCGAAGCAAGTGCAAAATGGTGTCGTTTTGGTGCTAACGTGATAAAAAATTTAATATAAAAATTAATTTAATTTAATTTAAAACTAAATTTATTTAAAACATTTTAAAATGAAAATAAAATTTTTAAAAATTTTAAAAAAAAATTAAAAGGGGGTGGCTACGCGCGCGCCACCGAGGAAGGGCCGGTGACGAAGGGGGAGGGTCGGGCGGGGTCGCGGGTCCCCTCCGTTGCCGACCCTTCCCGGCGGCAGCGAGGAGCGGCGTAGGAGCCCTCAATAGCCTCCCATGTTTTCTTTTTTTTTTAATTTTTAAATTTTTTTAAATGTATTAAATAAATTTAATTTAATTAATTTTTATATTATTTTTTTTATCATGTCAGCACCAAAACAACGTCATTTTTGCATTGTCTGGCCATGTCAGCGTGCAAAATGACGCCGTTTTGCACTCATTTCACTGGAAAATTGACACGTCAGCGTTTTGGCCGGATTTTGATTAGAGTGACACTTAAATGATCAATTTCCCTCCGATTTTGGCACTTAAGTGTCACTTTCATAAGTTATGGCACTTAAGTGTCCATTTGTGCCAAGTTATGACACTTGAAGCAATCTTTTGCCAAGGTTTTTATCTCTCTTTGTACATTGGACAAATGATTTTGAAACCTTCACTGTATGAGCCATGTGCCATTTGTAGTCCATGTGATTACTACCTCCACCAATGCTGGGGCTATGCGAAGAGGACAAAAAATGGATTGCAGCAAGAAAAAGAAAGAGCATTATCATCATAGCAGCTATTCTTAGAGATTTCATTTTCCCTGACCCAGAACACTCGAAAATCACAGCCGTCCATCCACTAGCCAAAGCAACCTCTCCATCGGATAAAAGGTCAGCCATCCATCCACGACCTATCTCTCTCCCTCTAAAAGGATTTTCTCTCTCTTCGTGCATTGCGTAGATGATTTTGAAACCCTCACCCTATGAGCCATGTGCCATTTATAGTCCATGTGACTACTACTCCCACCAACATTGGAGTTATGCGAAGAGGACAAAAGAGGGACTGAGCAGGGGAAAGAAGAGCGTTGCCGTCGTAGTAGTTACTTTTGGAGATTCCATTTTCCCAGACCCCAAACATTTGAAAATTATAGCCATCCATCCATTGGCCAAAGCAACAACTGCGTCAGAAAAAGGGACAACCATCCATCATCGACCCACCTCTCTCTTTCTAAAAGGCTTTTATCTCTCTTTGCACATTGCATAAAAGATTTTAAATCCCTCACCCTACAGGTTTTGTGCCATTTGTAGTCAATGTGACAGTTTCCCCCACTGACATTGGGATTATGCGAGGAGAACGAAAGAGAGATTGTAGCAGGGAAAAGAAAGAGCAACATTGTCATAGTAGCTACTCTCGGAGATTCCATTTTCCCAAACCTCATACACTCAAGAATCACGGCCGTCCATCCACTAGCCAAAGCAGCCTCTCCATTGGATGAAAGGTTAGCCATCCATCCACGACCTCTCTCTCTCTCTATCTCTCTCTCTCTCCCCCTTCCCTCTAAGAGGGTTTTATCTCTCTTTGTGCATTGCGCATATGATTTTTAAACCTTCATCCTACAGGCCATGTGCCATTTGTAGTCCATGTGACTATTACTAAGATATCCGGATTTCACTCGAGCCCCAAATATATAACGGTCCGTGCCTCGTCGACAAGCTTGTCATTGGACCGTACCGAACTGTCACTTCTCATCACGTCCCCGCAACACCCACCTCATTGTCACATCTCCTCTGCATTGTGACAACTCGATCATCATCTAGTCCATCATCTCATTTAAATTCTTCTTCACGAAACGCCACAAATGAGACCAATGTTCACTCTCCGCATCACGTCGCCAAGCTAGTTCTTCATGCAAGCTGCACCCACCCCCATGCATACGTACACATGCTGAAGAGAAAGACCGAAAATCTTCCACCCTCACACGTCCACGCCACTGTTTCTCCTTAGCAATCAACAAAGGGAAAATGTTGACTCAACTTTGGCAGCCACGTTGCTGCAATTTCATCGAAGTGGTAGAGGGGACGTCGGCCAAGACGCCACGTCCGCTCCACCCGTCCCCTCTGCGAGCTGCCACAAAATTGAGTGTTGACTAATATAGTCAACGGCCGGAGAAGCCAAGGCAGAAGAGAAGACCGCCTCCTATTCTTCCCTCGACACCCACCATTTCCTTCATTTTCAGCAACGTTTTCAGCAAACCTCAACCAGAAGACTCTCACAGCTCGGTTTGTCTTCTTCGCTGCTCAACAGTGGCCACGCGCACCGCCCCGCCGCACCACCGTCTCACCTCATCTCCGCTGCCAGCCAGGGATCTCACCACTTCGCCGTCGCCCAGCTCGCATCACCTCACTGCTCCGCTACAACTCGCACCGCCGTCTCGCCACCAGCCACGCCACCAGCTCTCACCCTGTGGATATAAGGCAAGTGGAGGTCTCTTATCTCTATATTGCATGATACTGCCGTTACTCGGATTTCCACTCTAGGAACCGACAAAATTTGGGCTCGGATGCTTCGTGCTACTGTTGTATTCGGGTTTGTTTCTTGGCGAGTTGAGATGGAATCGATATTGACTCATATAGTCATGCATGGTGACGACCGTCGGCACTGGTTCAGGTTGTAAATTTATGGACTTTATTGATCGTCGATTAGTTAGTACTGGTCTTCCATAGGTCGAGTCGTTGTTAGTCAGTCCGGTCCTGGTTCGGTCTTGTTCAGACTTGAGGTGAGTAGCGTGTAGATGGTACAAGAGTAGTCGAGGCCGTAGCCGTTCTAGTAAGCTAAAGACCACGCAAGGTTTCATAACAACTAGATGGGTACCGTGGTATTAGGACAATCCTTTGTGGTTCGTCTAGTGTTTGGGTGCTAGAATTCCTTAGGCAAATTGGTTGAATGGAGTTGATTTCATAATAGCACGGTTTCAGTTAGGATAATGGCCTTAGTCTTATGCATCAGTAAGTGGTTCGATCTAGATATGTTGAATGACATCAATAGAATCCTTAAGTGCTGCGCCATGGATTGAATTGATATTGATGCTGTCAATCCACCGTTGTGACGATGCCCCGGGTGTCGGGATGCCTGGAGCGGCGTGAAAATGGTGCCCTATGGATGCTTTGGGAATGTGATTGAGCTCCAGAGACCCTCGCAATGCCAGGTAGGGTGCGAGATGTCTGGAGGGGTGTAACGCGACACTCTCCGAATGCCCGGGGACTGAAATTAGAACCCGGAGGTCCTCGTGATGTCAAGTAGGATGCGAGATGCCTAGAGGGGTGCAACACGGGTCCCTCCAAAAGATGGTGGCAGCTAGAACCAAAGTAGATACAATTATTGAATTTCCCGAATGTGTAGTTACTCCCTGGTGTGTCATTTTGTGGAATTCCTTTAGAATATGGTAACTTGAGCTATTTCGATTTCCCACATTGCTTGTTTAAGATTCCGTCGGATGAGTAGTGGTAGACCTAAGTAATATAGTCTAACAGGCTTTCATTTGCCAAGTGGTTGTACTCACCCCTTATGGGATCATTACGTTTTAGACACATGACCATGCCTCTCCAACCCGCGTCTTCCATTATGCTCTACGGCATCCCCACTGATCTCACGTGGGATCAAGTGGAGCACGTGGACCCTGACTTCCTAGACATTACGTTCATCTGGATTACAGTGATCTTGACGGTGGATGCTGGTCTCACAACGGGCCCCGTATTAATGTGGTTCATTGTACTATATGCCTAAGTCAATGGGCGTACTGTGGGGCCACTTCCACTCTCGAATGACAACGATGATGGTACTAGCGAGGTCGAGTAGGCGGAGGGCCCGGGGAAGAGAAGGTAGCATTTTTGGGACAAGACCAGGACGTGTTATGAAGACGGCCATGTGAATAGACTGTAGGATGGTCGGGACAGAATTTTGGGTTAGCCAGAAAAATGAACTTTTTGGCCTTAATGTACCGACCTAATTCTTCTAAAAATATAAATAAATAAAGTGCCTGGTTTTATATTTCGTGTGCATCGATTTAAGTTATAATGGAGTTATCATTATATGCTGCCGCATAAGAATAATAGAAATAACCATGGGATGTCGTGGTGGCCCTAACAGGCTGAGGGTCGTCACAATTACCCCCACCGATTTGGGGTTATGTGAAGAGCACAAAAGAGGGATTGCAGTAGGGAAAATAAGAGCATCATTGCCGTAGTAGCTATTCTTGGAGATTCCATTTCCCCAAATCCCATACACTTGAGAATCACAACCATCTATCCATTGGGCAAATGGGCCTTTATGCCAGATAAAGGGTCGGCCATCCATCCACGACCTACCTCTCTTTGTCTCTCTCTAAAAAGGTTTTATCTGTCTTTGTGCATTGCGCATATGATTTTGAAACCTCCACCCTATGGCCATGTGCCATTTATAATTCTTGTGACTACTACCCCCATCGACGCTAGGGTTATGTGAAAAGAACAAAAGTGGGATTGCAACAGGGGAAAAAAAGAGCATCATCGTCGCAATAGCTGTTCTTGGATATTCCATTTTCTCAGATCTCGTACTCTCGAGAATCGTAGTCGTCCATCCACTAGTGAGAGTAGCTTCTCTATCAGATAAAAGGTCAGCCATCCATCCACAACTCTCTCTCTCTCTCTCTCTCTCTCTCTCTCTCTCTCTCTCTCTCTCTCTCTCTCTCCCTCCCTCTACAGGTTTTATCTCTCTTTGCGCATTGTGCAAATGATTTTAAAACCTTGACCCCACGGGCCATGTGCCATTTGTAGTCCATGTGACTACTACCCCCACTGACGCTAGGTTATGCAAAGAAGACAAAAGAGTGATTGCAACAGGGAAAATAAAGAGAATGATCATCGTCATAGTTGTTCTTGGAGATTCCACTTTCCTAGATCTCGTACCCTCGAGAATTACAATCGTCCCTCCATTGGTTAGAGTAGCCTTTCCATCATATAAAGGTTTAGCCGTTCCTTTTTGGAAGCTTCCGCTTCCTCTTGGGTGACCGCATACACCCTTCCTTGTGCTGGTGGCCTCTGAGGATTCCCTTGTAGGTTTGATCTAACAGCACTCTGATATCCCTATCGCACCGAGCCAACACTCACTTGCAACCTTTCTTGTGGGCAACTTCTCCTAAGATGGCCCACTTGTCCACAACCAAAACATTTTAGTCGTCCATTGCAAGGTCCTAGGCCATGTCGCCCATTGCACCTTTGACAAACACCAGGCTTGATAGGGTGCTTTCCCTATATTCAGACCACTTCTTGCTCCCCCAAAATTTCCAAAATTACTCTTCTTCTTCACATTCCAAGTCTGACCTTGACCAAAATAGGGTCTCTTACCCCTTCTCACATCATTAAAATTCAACGGTTTCTTAAACTCTGACCGTTCTCTTAACAATTCCTACTCCACTAATTGTGCCCTTTCATAAATCTCATTATAATCTCTTATATTCAAAGGCACTAGTTGCTTTCTAATGTCAGTTCTCAACCCTTTCAGGAATCTCTTAGCCTTTTCCTCCTAATCCTCAATCAATCTAGGAGCATATCTAGACAGTTCAGAAAATCTAGCCTCATATTGATCTACTGTCAGCTCCTTTTGTTCTAGTTGAACAAATTATGTAATTTTCCTATCCTTAGCACAGTCAGAAAAATGCTTTCTATTGAAAGCTCTCACAAACTCTTCCTAGTTAACATCAGTACATGTTGGAAAAATTATGTCCTTCGAAGCTCTCCACCAAAACTTTGCATTTCCCTCCAACTGGTACTCTGCCAAAGTTATTTTCTCAGCATTATTGCAGTCCAACAGCCGGAAAATTCATTCCATCCCATCAATCCATTGCTCCGCCTCCTCAGGACTTCCCATTCCATTGAACTTAGGTGGCTTTAGCTTCAAAAATTGCTCCACCAGTCCTTGAGTACGGCGTTTTGCTCCAGGTTGCTACTACGCTTGCCTTTCCATCAGATTTTCAATATTGGCCAATGCCTGCAGGATGTCTTCCATTCGGGGTTCAGCCCTTGCAGCAGAGGCTTCAGCCATTGATGGATGAGCACTTCCAGCTCGCACCATGACTTTCCTGCAATTTCCAAGCATTGCCTCAGGAATAATTTGAGACTCACTGCCTCCATTCATAGCAACTACTACCACTACATAAGTAACATATACATGTTACTAGTACCTAAAGGCAACTCAAAATTAATTGCTAGGGATCTACGAGTGAATACTCATCACCCGTTATTCAATTATTCCGTTTTATATCCTATGGTGTGCATTGTCATCATGTTCCTCAATTTCCAAATGAGGTTCCTTATCACTCCACCTATAACCACTCGCTCTAATATCAAAAAGGGGCGCTGTGACACCCCGAACCACCTAGGGTCGCCACAGGCACCTGACGTTACACCTGATGGAACACTAGCTACATCTCTTAAAAGAAGCGTCGTAAATCATAGACACATTTTTTTTTTGAAAACGGTCCCAGCGCGACTCATTAGCGGAAGCAAAATATAACATCGCCATCTCTCCCTCCTAACAACCACGACACAATTGCACACCACTAAATACCATAGGAAAAGATAAAGCCATGCCACTTTTATTTACATATTTTCGTGATGGATTTTTCGCGGGTCGATACAACAAAAAAGAAAGCCAAGATTCCTAGCTACACTTGGCCACATCCCAAAAAGATACTACGACCCCTAAAGTAATCACATGACGTCCTCTATCTAACAGCGGCGGCTACTCCCAAAAAGAAAATCCAACTCTCTACCTCTCACGCAACCATCACACCCATCCTGGCTCGTCGGGTGGTGGTGGCGGCAACATCCCCCTAAACACTCCGTCTCGGCGAACATGAGCCCGACAAGAACTCCTGGATGATTGGGCCCCCCCCAGGCCCACATCGTACATAACCAGCACTCGCACTCGCACAAAGTCAATCCGGGGACGATGACGCGGTCGATCTCCGATCGATCTCCGTACATTCTACTTCTACATCCGATGGGAGACCATAGAAGGTGCCTCGCGTGACGGTAGGAAGCAGCATCTTTCTAATCTGAAATGTTGGTCCCGAAGGGGTGAGTACAACCACTCAGTAGGTAAAGGAATCCAATAACCACTCAATGCATCATACAATACAATCACAACGTCATACATGTCACTCATGCATCCAAGCATACTTACCTCGAAGCCATGCATATACCATCATACATCTTCATCACAATCATAACACATACATGTCATCATGCCATAGGTGATCATCATCATATCATATCATATCATATGTGCATATCATCATGCCATAGGTGATCATCATCATATCATATATGCATGATTCAATTTCCACTTTTAACTTTCAATTCGATCACCACATCACTCTTTTTCGGGATCATCAATTTCATCCCATACTTTACACTCGCACCCCATCCCGGCATCGCGAGAAAAACCTCCGGCATTCAGCCATTTAAGGCCACCGGGCATCCAACACCCCACATTCCGGGCATCTCGCATCCCAAGCGGCATCACGAGGCATCCCCTCGGGCAAAGACCTCCGAGGCTTCCGGCACCCAACCATTCCGGGCATCTCGAAACTCCCGAGGCCATCCGGCCATGTATCTCTATACATTCCGGGCATCCGGCACCCCCCATCCCAGGCATCCTGATACTCCCATGGCATTATCATCCGCCACAAACAATTTCCTTATTTATCATTGTTCATGTTTACCAATTTAGGTCTCAACTCAGCATGGCACATGATGTAATGGCAAACAAAAATCACTTTCATCCTTTGATTTAAACATGCATCATCAATCATCATCATACATGCAGCAAGACACAATCATTCATAACAATAAAATTCATGGAATTCGTACAATTTAGAATAGTCCATTAATCATGCCTTTTTGAAATTTATTTAAATTCCAGCTTGTACCATTTTTGAAAATATTTAAATTAAATAGCCATATGATTCTCAAAAATCATAAAATCAAGGCGTGTGATAGACAAGACAATAAGATAATGATTTCATGAAAAACACATGGCCAATAGAGTTCCACACAAAAATAATAATTCACACAAATACAGCATGCAATTTCGGATAAAAACATAATGTGCAGTTTTTGAAATAATTCGATTAAAATATTCGAACGACCTCTGAAAATTAGACTTTTCATGAAGAATTCTAGGCCAGATTCGTTTTAGATAATTTCCTATAGTCGTCCGAAGCTTCTGGTTCTCATACCGAAACGTCCAATGTAATCATCTCCGAAATACCGAGTTTTTACCCACTTAATCTTCTTCATTTCCTCTTAAATTTGGATATTTTTTACTTCAAGAGGTCCCCTACAACTTTCATTAAGTAATCTAAGTCAAATTTTTAAAGAAAAGTCACCATATGGGTCCATGAAGTCTCGGGTGTCCAGTACCGCGTCTCCAGATTTACTGTCTTCAAGAGTAAGTCGATTCACTAGGCTACACTTGTTCATTTTACTTCAAATTTGAGTATGTTAGTCTTTAAGATTTTCTCTACAAGTTTCATGAATAATTCAAAGAGATATTCTTGATAAAAATCAACATGCAACCACAAATCTACCAAAAGGTCAGCAAAACAGTTCCAGATCTAGTGTCTCCGTAGGATGAGAGTTTGACCCCTTAAATCTCCACCATTTTGCACCAAATTTTATTATGTTGTATTTTAAGATGTTGGTTACAACTTTCATGAAGAAATCAAAGTCAAAATCGAACTCAAAACATGCATGCAAGCTCTCACAAGATTCTAGCTCAGGCGGTTCATGCGTAAACAGCAATATCACTCAAGAACAAGTCATTCTAGCTTCGGTTTCTCCCTCCTAATCACCCAAAATTCGACACTACTTCAAACATACATGCAAGACACACATGCAAGAGTAGTAAGAGGATCCTAACTTGCCTCTAAACCGAGCTAGCAACGAGCACACGGCGGCGAACGGGCGACAAACGGGTGGCGACGGGCGGCTCCTCCTTCTCGGTTCCTCTCCCCTCGGCGCCCTTCTCTCTCTCACAACCCTCTCTCTCTCTCTCTCTTTGGCTTGGACAGAACCAACCGGCCACTCTCTCTCTCCTTCCCTTTTATTCCCCCAATTCTCCATCATTAGCAATCATCACATGCCTCCCTTGATGGCCAATGCATGAAGACCTCTTTGCCACTTGGCAAGGCCCATGCAATGGGCCGGCCACTCCCTTTTTGGGCCTCACTTGGGCTGGCGACAGCCTCCGTGGGCTTCTATTGGGCCGGCCAGCTTGGCCCATCTTAGGCCCATCCCTCTTGGTCCTAAGACCTAAGCTTAATTAGCCTAAGATCAACCCTTTTAAAACTACTTAAATTCCTATTAAATTGAAGTACTAAATTACAAATTAAGATAACTATACACTTGAAATTATAATTCCATAAGTTCCAATTTATCACATACACATGGCCAAAGATAAAACTTCATTTTCCAAAATTCATCCATTAAAGACTTGGCCATACATCTCATTGCAACTCATGGACTAGGAGGCTACAAAATACAATAGCGGTACTTCTATCGCCTATCCATAGCTCATGGCATATTTAGGGATTTTTATGAAATTCCGGGATGCCACAATCCATGACCTACCTCTCTCTCTTTAAAAAGGTTTTATCTTTCTTTGCACATTGCGCAAATGATTTTAGAACCTTCACCCTATGGCCACATGCCATTTGTAGTCCATGTAACTACTACCCCCACCGACGCTGGGGTTATGTGAAGAGGACAAAAGAGGGATTCCAACAAGGGAAAGAAAGAGCATCATCGTCATAGTAGCTATTCTTGGAGATTCTATTTTCCCAGATCCCATACACTTGAGAATCATAACCATCCATCCACTAACAAGAGCAGCCTCTTCGTCGGATAAATGGTCAACCTTCCATACATGACTTACCTCTTTCTCTCTCTCAAAGGTTTTTATTATTTTTTTTGCATTGTGTAGATGATTTTGAAATCTTCGTCCTACGAGCCATGTGCCATTTGTAGTTTATGTGACTACCACCCCCACCGACGATGGGGTTATGCGAAGAGGACAAAAGAGGGAAAGTTGCTGGAGAAAGAAAGAGCACCATCGTCATAGTAGCTGCTCTTAGAGATTCCATTTTCCCAAACCCCATACACTCGAGAATTACAGCCATCCATCCACTAGCTAGAGTAGCCTCTTCGTCATATGAAAGATCAGCCATCCATCCATGACTTACCTCTCTCTCTCTCTCTCTCTCTCTCCATAAAAGGGTTTTATCTCTCTTTGCACATTGTGCATATGATTTTGAAACCTTCACTCTACAAGCTATAAGCCATTTGTAGTTCATGTGACTACTACCTCCACCAACACTGCGGTTATGCGAAAGCGAACAAAGAGGATTGCAATAGGGGAAAGAACAAGCGTCATCGTCATAGTAACTGCTTTTGGAGATTCCATTTTCCCAAACCTCATATCCTCGAGAATCATAGGCATCCATCCTTGGCTAAACAACCTCTTGGTCAGATAAAGGGTCAGTCGTCCATCCACGACCTACCTCTCTCCCTCTCTCTAAAAGGTTTTATCTCTCTTTGCGTATGGTGCAAATGATTTTGAAACCTTCACCTTATGGGCCATGTGCCATTTGTAGTCCATGTGACTACTACCCTACCAACACTAAGGTTTTGTGAAAAGGACAAAAGAGGGATTACCATAAAGGAAAGAACGAGCACCATTGTTGTAGTACCTGTTCTTAGAGATTCCATTTTCCCACACCCCGTATACTCGAGAATCACAACCATCCATCCATTAACTGGGGCAACCTCTCCGTTAGATAAAGGGTCAGCCGTCAATCCACGGCCTAATTCTGTCTCTAAAAGGGTTTTTTTTTTTATCTCTTTTGGTGCATTGCGCATATGATTTTGAAACCTTCATCTTATGGTCTATGTGCCATTTGTAGTCCATGTGACTACTACCCCCATCGACGCTCGGGTTATACGAAAAGGACAAAAGAGGGATTGCAGCAGGAGAAAGAAAGAGCATCATCATTGTAGTAGCTGCTCTTGGAGATTCCTTTTTTCCAAATCCTGTACACTCAAGATTCGCAGCCATCCATCCACTAGCAAGAGTAGCCTCTCCGTCGGATAAAGGGTCAACCGTCCATCCATGACCTACCTCCCCCTAAAAGGTTTTTTTTTTTTTTTGGCGCATTGTATAGATGATTGTACAACCTTCGCCTTACGAGTCATATGCTATTTGTAGTCCATGTGACTACCCTCCCCACCGACGCTAGGGTTGTGTGAAAAGGATAAATGAGGGATTGAAGCGAGGGAAAGAAAGAGCATCATCTTCGTGGTACAGTTCTTGAAGATTCCACTCTCCTAGATCTCATACACTTGAGAATCATTGCCATCCATCCGCCTGGCTAGAGCAACCTCTCTGTCAAATAGAGGGCCAGTTGTCCATTCACGACCTACCTCTCTCCATATCTCTAAAAGGGTTTTATCTCTCTTTGAGTATTACACATATGATTTTGAAACCTTCACCCTAAGGGCCATGTGCCATTTGTAGTCCATGTGACTACTACTTCCATTGACGTCGAGGTTATACGAATAGGACAAAAGAGGGATTGCGGCAAGGGAAAGAAAGAACATCATCATCATAGTAGCTACTCTTAGAGATTACATTTTTTCAAATCCCTTACACTCGAGAATCACAGTCATCCATCCACTAGCAAGAGCAGCCTCTCTGTCGGATAATGGGTTAGCTGTCCATCCATGACCTACCCTCTCTGTAAAAGGGTTTTTTTTTTTGTGCATCTTACAGATTATTTGGCAATCTTTGCCCTACAAGCCATGTGCCATTTATAGTCCATGTGACCACTTCCCCCACTGACACTAGGATTTTGCGAAGAGGAAGAAGAGGGATTGCAGTAGGGGAAAGAAATCATCGTAGTAACTATTCTTGGTGATTCCATTTTCCTAGACCTCATATACTTGAGAATCACAGCCATCCATCCATTAGCCAAAGCAATCTCCATCAAATAAAGGGTCAACTGTGCATTCACAACCTACCTCTCTCCCTCTCTCTAAAAGGGTTTATCTCTCTTTGCGCATTGTGCAATAGATTTTGAAACCTTCACCCTATGAGCCATGTGCCATTTGTAGTCTATGTGACTACGCCCCCACTTGACACTAGGGTTATGCGAAGAGGACAAAAAAGATTGCAACGGGGAAAGAAAGAGCACCATCATCGTTATAGTTGCTCTTGGAGATTCCATTTTCCCAAATCCCGTACACTCGAGAATCACAGCTGTCTATCCACTAGCCAAAGCAACCTCTCTGTCAAATAACGGGTTAGTCATCCATGCAAGACTTACCTCTCTCTCTTCAAAAGGGTTTTATCTTTCCTTGCATATTATGTAGATGATTTTGAAACCTTCACCCCCGAGCCATGTGTCATTTGTAGTCCATGTGAGTACTACCCTCACCGACGTTTGGGGTTATGCAAAGAGAAAAAAAGAGGGATTGTGACAAGGGAAAGAAAGAGCATCATCATCGTAGTAGTTGCTCTTAGAGATTGCATTTTTCCATACCGCGTACACTCGAGAATCATGACCGTCCATCCACTGGCCAAAGTAGTCTTTTCATTAGATAAAAGGTTAGCTGTCCATCCATGACCTACCTCTCTCCCCCCCCCCCTCTATGTGGGTTTTGCCTCTCTTTGCACATTACATGGATGATGTTTTAACCTTTACCCTTCGAGCCATGTGCCATTTGTAGTCTATGAGACTACTACCCCCACCAACGCTGGTGTTATGTGAAGAGGACAAAAGAGGGACTATAGCCGAGGAAAGAAAGAGCGTCATCGTTGTAGTAGATGTTCTTGGAGATTCCATGTTCCCAAATCCCGTACACTTGAGAATCACAGCCGTCCATCCACTGGTGAGAGCAGCCTCTCCATCAGATAAAGGATCAATCATCCATCCACAACCAACCTCTCTCTCTCTCTCTCTCTCTCTCTCTCTCTCTCTCTCTCTCTCTCTCTCTCTTTCAAAAAGGGTCTTATCTTTCTTTGCGCATTGCATAGATTTTGAAACCTTCACCCTATGGGTCATGTGTGACATCCTCAAGGATACGATAAGGGGCTCACTTCTATCAATGCACAATTAATAGAATTAGACTTTGAATTGATTCGTAAACCATTCAAGAGTGTTAAACCTATTGGGAAAGGTAATTTAAGATTTCGACGTGCACAACCAGAGAACTCAACCATGGATTGATAATTCGACCATAAGGATTGATGAGGGACAATCTTAAGCTGTTTCAAGTTGATCCAGAAGCGGTTATAGATCGTTTTGATAGTAGCATATAATTGGATTGCGGGTGATTCCGCACAATTATTGTATTATTTATGAATGACCCTAAACCAATTCCAAATGATCATGTACTTCAAAGTGGTCAATTGGCCACTCACAATTACATGACAATCGATGATCATCCATGAATTGAAAAGGGCTTAAACATGAATTGAAAAGGGCTTAAACATGAATTGATATTGAATCAACCACGAGCCGAACTCACAAAATCCCTAAAGGCCGTCCATTGATTTTAATTATGCTAAAGTTGCATTTAATAAATTTGAACCACAAATTCTAGTCCAATTAAGAATATCGGACTTTAGAGGATTAAGTGACCATCATTGAACATTGTTTCATCAAATTCCTTAATTATTGGTGAACCTCGAATTCTTGGATAAGTGAAATTGGGCCATAAATTGGAAGCCCAATGGGCTACACGTGAGTTAGGCCCAATGGGCCTCACGCCAATTAAAGGCCCATTAAGCTTATTAAGGCCCAAATTGGATAAGTTAAGCCCAAACCCAAGCCCTATGTGTGTGAATAGTGTGCGTACTACTGAACCTTCAATGTTTTCCAATTTTTTATAGGGCTTCCTGTACTTCGAATCTTGCAAAACTTCTTTCATGAAAGTTGTTTAAAACATCTTAATCTACAACATACTTTAATTTCAGATTTTTATGAAATGATTGGTACAAAAGCTTGTTCTTTTATCATGTGAAAACTATCCAATGCAGTAAAAACGTTGACCTATTTTTATTTTTACTTTTTGATAAAGGTAAGAATATAATGAGCTTTAACCAACTATACAAAAGATCCGACGCCAAAAACTTACACTCATAAAGACAACAAGTCGGAATGAGTGGAAGGGAGCAGTAAAACAAAGCCAGCCGCAAACAAGGCAAAGCAAGCAAAGACGAAGCAAGAAACAGCCTAAACAACAGGCCCAAAGAACAACAAGGACCGACCAAAACAGCAAGGCCCCGCAAACAACCACAACAATTCTGCATACACCAAGCAACAACAGCCAGCAGCCGAGCGAAGGAACTAACTAGCAGCATAAGCCAACCATGACCGAGGCCACAGATCAGCTAAGTACCACATGAGGTATTCCTCGAGGGATGAGAAGAGTTACACCGGCACCAGACAAGCCGCGGCACCAAAGATCAGCTACGGCGTTGTAGTGGTTCCGTCTCCACATATGAGAAAATAATCGAATCAATGCCCTAACTGCGCTTGCAGTCTCCTATTCATTATAGTATCCTCCACATTTCTGAATGTGATAGCCTTGTCTCGACTATTTTAAAGAGATGATTCTTCATAGCCGGAATCACAAGAGACTGCTCTATAAAAAGAATGATATTCCTGCTTTTCTAGATAATATGACAGAGAGGACCAAGAAAAGCGGGCAATGCATTAATGGAACTCTTTACCCGTGAGGAAGGATGTAGCCCATCGGAGATTCTCCCCTCATAATCTATTGCGCCATGGCAGATTACATCTGGCAGCCCAAAAGAAAGCAAAGCTAGCAATGATGTGGCATCCAAAAAATAGGTGATCGATGGAATCCGGCGTGGCATTACAAAAGGCACATGCCCCACCATCAACGTTGACCTATTTGTCTTCTCTATTTTTTATAAATTATTTCTTTAGGAATTTGAACATGCTTCCTTCAACAAAGTTGTATAGGACATCTATTTCTACAACATACTAAAACTTCAAAGTGCTTTATGAAGAACTGGATATTGAAATAGATTTTCTTCTATGGTCATTGGAATTGTTCAATGGACAAGATTTTGGGTTGTATTTGGTGATTTTCTGTTCCTTATACAAAATGAATTAGGATTGGATTCATTATTAAAAATGTTATTTAAAGTCTTCTCTACAACATATTAGATTTTTATAATTTTTGAATCCGTTTGAAAAGGCAATGACATTTATTTCGAAAATTACTCGAAATTATTCTTCACATTGGAATGAGAGGGCCACACGCCCAAGCTTGGAGGACAAACTTAGGCAATTGCATGGTTGAGATCAACCCTTGCTTCCCAAGTTTATGAATTTCATCATTTCAATAATTGAGAAAGTGAAGAAACAATCCCTTGATCTTGGATGATGATCTTGGCAAAAGAAAGGCTAAGATCTTTTCTTGCTTCCCAAATTTGGAGCCATCATTATAAGATCTTAGCATTTATTGTACTCAAGTACGTGAATAGTGCGCAATCTTGGAAAAATTAGCTAATTGCCCTCTTATTCAACTAAGGACAAAGGGCAAGATGGGAAAGGAGCAAGGAAGGGGTGCCCATGTGCTAAAGATGAGGGGAGTGATGTCATCCCCTAGCCTTGTCTAAGCTTAACCTAAACCTATACACTCAAGTGTGTATCCTCATTAATGCTTAGATTTTTCTTCTTCAAAAAACTTTCTTTTGATTGGTTGAGAAAGATTCTAAGAGATTGGATGGGATGGGCATTAATGGTAAGATTTCTCTCTCTCTCTTCTCTCATTTTCTCTCAGTTTCTCTCTCTCTCCCTACTTTTGGATGAATTTTCCTCATCCTCTTCCTCTTCCTCATGTCATACCCTTTTCTCTCTCATTTTCCTCTCTAGACTCACTGGTAATCAACCACTACAACTACCACCCATAAACTGCCCTTCACATCATCGTTTATGTTGCCAAGTCGAAGCTTTTGAGCCATGAAAGCTAATGTCCAGCCCTTCATAGCAGCCCTCTCTCTCCCTTTGTTGGCGATTTGGACACTGCTAGCTTAGGGGAGGTCGTCCGCGACCATGCCGCCGCATGGGACGTTGTCCAACCCTTCCACATGTGCCGTGGAGGCGTGACCAGCAGTCCACAGCCACTATCCTGCCTTGCCACTCCTCCCCTAACTCTTTTTAAAGCTTGGACTTAGGTGTGAGTGGCTTTCTAGCCCTTGATTAGGGTTATTTTTGCATTTTAGAAGTAGTTTAGTATGATATTAATGTTAAATGATGCTTTGTTGATGTGATAAGTGGGTTCTATGTGGTAAGTGATCATTGGATTCCGATAGGTTATCGAGTTTTGGATGATAAATTATCGAGGTTTGGGTGATAGGTTATCGAAGTTTGGGCGATAGGTATCGAGTTTTGGACAATAGGTTATCATGTTTAGGGTGATAAATGATTGACTTTTATTGATAGGTTATCACTTCTTGGTTCGATAAGTTATGTGATAAGTAGTTACACAATAAGTTATTAGGTTATGACAAGCGAAGTGTGATATGTTCTTATAATATACCATAATAGGGTGATAGACTATTATGTGGTGATATGTGTTTTATGAAGTGATGTCGTGATAAGGCATATTATTGAAATACGTTATGGTATTGTGATATGTTATATAAATAAAAGATGAGTTATCGGATAGATTATGATGACAATGTATATATGTGTTCATTGGAAGTAGTCGTCGTACATATGTTATGTTCATTGTCCATGGTCGTTGCGTGAGATCACCCCGAGCCTCCGAGACGAGATATATGATGGTTCTTGGACGTGCAAGAAGCACGTCGGGTCAAGTCTCTCTCTTGGGATCGGTGATATTGAGACGTTTCGTTCCCAAACCAAGTCCAGTATTAAATCGGTGATCATATCACGACGGGCCAATCCTTTCTTAGTCTCGGTGCGATATTGAGACGTATCATTCATGAACTAAGTTTGGTACTAGGTCAGTGATCATGTCACGTCAGATCGGTCCTTTCTTGGTCTTGGTGCAATATTGAACCGTGTCATTTCCAATCCGGATTGGACTTAGGCCAGTGCTCAACGCAACGGGTCAAGCCATGGATTCTCGTTCCGTGCTCACAATATTTTATTGATGTACTTTTGATAGATCATGAGACATACTCCGGTTGCCATGTCATTGAGGCATTCATCATACTTAGCTAATGAGAAAGATAACAATGGGCGTGAGTGATGAGCTGCTCATGTGATCGTATAAAGACCCCGATGCGTTTTACACAGGGTGTGAACCTGTCTTGATGTATTTTATGCAGGACGATGCTTGATTAAGTTCGGATGCCACCAAGTTAATAGGATGCCGTCCGCGGATGGATTTCGAATCAAAGCTCCTTACAAGAATGCCTTCTCTATGCATTTACGTGGGACGATGCCGTGCTTGATAGGGCGAGACGATGGTCTGTTATGCCGAATGACTACGAACCTTCGGGTTGGCCTAAGCGGCCATAATAATCTGAAAGGATGGTCTCGACGGTTGCATGGTAGTATGGGATGCCATGCGATTCTCGAGACACCACATGTGTAAAGTGCATGAATGCTGAGTGCACATGATGAGAATGATGCCATTGTTTACACACATGTGGCATGGATATATATGAGTTACATGAGAAAAGTGCATAAATTAAATGTCATTTCAATGACTTATGTGGCACATGCATGCTTTGATCGACTCTATTTATGAATTGAGAGGAATGAAAATATTCTACAAGTTGATGTTTGAGTCAAAAAGGCATGGATAAGTTTGTGGATTTGTACATCTTTGATTAGGACTTGAGAGATTTAAGTTGCAACACGGTGCCTAGAATTATTGTTATTCATGCTTTGATTATTAAATTGTGAACGTCGTATGCTTAATAGAATAATGCACTCACGTAGTGGTTGTTCATACTATAATTAGACACATGATAAAATGTCACATGTTGAGTGGCTTAATTCCCGTTAATAAATAATGCAAAGCGAAGGGTTTGCTATTGGCCTGCTATCGATAGATAACCTGCATATTTAGGGCGTTTTCGAGTTTTCGAGAGAGAGAGAGTTGTGCGAGAGAGGAGGAGCGGCCGAGAGAGAGAGGAGGAGGGAACCGCCGTGTTCGCCACTGTACGCCGTCGACCGTCCGTCCTAGAGGCAATTGGGAGTCCTCTAGCTTCTCTTGCATGCTTGTATGTTGTTTGCATGTTAGATTTTGGGCGTTTAAGTGAGAAAAACCGAGGTATGGTTGGCTTGTTCTTAAATCGCATGACTGTTCTTGCTCGGACCGTGTCAGTCAGAAACTTGTTTGAGCTTGCATGTGTGTTTGGAGTCCGATTTTGGCTTCGATTTCTTTATGAGAGTTTTAGCTAACATCTTGAACTACAACATACTGAAATTTCGTGAAAAATGATGGATATTTGAGGGGTTAAAGTCTTATTCTACGGAGACCTCAGATCTGGAGAGTTTTTACTGACCTCTTGCTGGATTCGTGGTTGCATGTTGGTTTTTGTTGAGAATATCACTTCGGTTTCTTCATGAAAGTTGTAGGAGACATCTTAATATACAACATAATCCAATTTGAAGTGAAATGAACAATTATAGCCTAGTAAATCGACTAGATCTTGAAGAAGATGATTCTGGTGATGTATTCCGAGATACCCGAGACTTCATGGACATAGATGATGACTATAATCTGGTTATTTGACCTAGATATCTTCATAAAACTTGTATAGGATACCTTTATGTATAACATATCTAAATTTCAGAGGAAACGAAAGAGAAATGGTAGGTGAAATCTCAATATTTCGGTGATATGTACACTGGACGATGCGGTAATGGGTCCAGAAGCTTCGTGAGGTTGTATAAAATAATATAAAAATAATCTGGCTTGTAGTTCTTCATGAAAGTTGTGCGAAAATGTCTTGGCTATCACTCGTATGGATATTTTAATCGAATATTTTCGGAAACTGTGCGTTCTGGTTTTATCCGAATATTATGTGTTGTTTTGTGGAAATTGTGAAATTGTGTGAAATTCAATTTGGCCATGAATTTTGCATGAAATTGTCATCCTATTGGTTTGTTTAATGATTGCTTGAATTTTATAATTTTGGGAATTTATAGATATTGAATTTAATATTTATTTATTAAAAATAAATAATAAAATAAAATAAAATGGATTATTTTATTGGCCATAAATTCCATTAAATTTATCTTGTTGCATATGATAAAGTCTTGGTATATGTATGACATTGAGTTGTGATGCATGTGTGAATCCTATGCCAAGTATAACTTGTTTGATGTCACGCCATATGCCATGTTAAATTGAGATCAAAATAATGGTAAATGTGGATAATGATAAGTGAGTAAGTGGTTGTGGTGGAGGATGAGGCCGGAATGTACAGAGATGCATTGCCGGATTTCCTGGGAGATTCAAGATGCCCGGAATGTGGGGGGCCGGAAGCCTTGTCGGAGGTCTTTGCCCGAAAGGAACGCCTCGCGATGCCAGGATTTGGGGTGCGGGATGCCCGGCCAGGGAGTGTAAATGCCGGAAGCCCTATCGGAGGTTTCTGCCCAAAGGGAATGCCTCGTGATGCTAGTTGAGATGCGAGATGCATGGAATGTGGGGGGCCGGATGCCCGGTGGCCTGGGAGGCTGAATGCCGGAAGCCTCGGAGGTCTTTGCCCGAGGGGATGATAAAATTGATGAATTGAGAAATGGGTGATGTGGTGATCAAATTGAAAGCTAAAAGTGGAAATTAAACCATGAGATGATATGCATGATATGATATGCATGATGATATGCATGATGATGATGATGATGATGATGATGATGATGATGATGATGATGATATGTGATGTGAAATAATGATGATCACCCATGATATGATATGCATGATGATGATGATATGTGATGTGAAATAATGATGATCACCCATTATATGATATGCATGATGATATGCATGATGATGACATATGATATGGCATGTGTAATGAGATGATGTCATGATGATGATGACATGTATGATGTAATGATGCCATGATGATGATGACATGTGTAATGTGATGATGTCATGATGATGATGACATGTATGATACGATGATGATACACATGTATGTGTTATAAATTGATATCATGATGCATGATAGTATGCGCATGGCTTCAAGGTAAGTAGCGCCTGCAATGCATGTATGATTGCATGATGCATTGAGTTGTTATTGGATTTCCCTATCTGCTGAGTGGTTGTACTCACCCCTTTGGGGACCCACATTTCATATTAGCAGTATGCCGCTTCCTGTCGTTACGCGGGGGGTATTTTACGGTCTACCATCCGATGTAGAGGTCGAGTGTGCTGAGATAGACTGTCCCTCTGTTCCCGGACTGACTTTTATTCGAGTACGCTGTCTAATGATGTACGACATAGGCGGGGTGGGGGCCCCTGTCATTCGGGAGTTCATATCTCGTGCACGTTCGTCGGGATGGAGTGATGCGAGGGATGTTGCCGCCGCCGCCGCCTGATGCACCGGGTTGGGTGTGAGACCCGCGCGCGATGAGTAGGAGCTGGATCTTTTTGGATATAGATAGCCGACACTTTTGATGGGGGTTGTGCACGTATGATGTTGAGGGTCGAGGGTTCTTTTTGAGGTTTTAGGCTGGACGTGGCTGAGTCCTAGCTTTTCCTTTTTGTTGTACCGACCCGAAGGGAATCCCATCGTGAAATATATGTAAATAAAGTGTCGTGGCTTGTTTATAAAATGATGGTGATTAGTGGTGTGTACTTGTATCATGGTTGGTAGGGGAGAGATGGTGATATTTTAATTTGCTTCCGCTAATGAGTTGCGCGGCACCGTTTTGTTTTTTGTTTTTTTTTTAAATGTGTCTATGAATTAGGACGCATCTTCTTCGAAAGACAGAAAGGTAATAAGGAGTAACATCGGCGCTGGTGATGACTTGCGAAGGGTTCGGGGTGTCACAGGTATCAGAGCCATTATTCATGTTTCCCGACCCCTTTTCATGTTTATGAATTGTTTTTGATTGATTATTCGTGAAACACCACCATCGGCCGATCGGGGACGAAAAAATCCCAACACCCGCATACTATTCACCCTGTTTTGTGATTTTCTATAAATTGAAATTCGTTTATGATAGCATAGGGTCAAAGTTCTCGTCGATACGAGAAAAACAAGTGGCGGATCGCCGCTGGGGGCCGCCGGACGCGCCACCACGCGCAGCTGGAACGAACGGGGGCATGTGCTGATTCGGTTCCCCCTAGGCGTGTGCGCCGCACACACCGTTTCGGCCCCCAGGCGCGTGGTGCCTGGCACGTGCTGCGCTAGCTGATGTCATCGTGACGTCAGCCCACACACACGCATGGCACGTGCGTCGATTCGTCTTACCCGACCCGACCCGACGAACCCGTTGACTTTGACCATTGACCTTCGTTGACCCATTGCCTTTGACCTTTGACCGTTTACCGGCATTGACCACCGTTGATCGGCGTTGACCACCGTTGACCGGCGTTGAACACTGTTGACCAAAAAAAAGGGAAAAAGGAAAATTTTGTACTTTCCAATTTGTTCGTTGTAGATTATAAGTAATCCCTTTTTTTTATCCTGCATATGTTGCAGGAATCATGGAAAATTATGTATTTTCCGTTTTGTTCATTGTGGATTATAAGTAATCTCTTTTTTTTCATTATGTATTTGTTACGTGAACCATGGAAAATTCTATATTTTCCATGTTGTTTATTGTGGATAATAAGTAATTCATTTTTGTCATACCTGCATTTCCAAGAATGGACGAAGAAAATGCAAGACTTAAAGGGCTAATAACAGAGTTAGCTAATTATCGGTGGAATGACAATGATGTAGTATCACACGTGCTCAGAGTTAATCAAATGATACAAGAAATCATCTAAAATGGTTATCATATACTGGATTTTGAGAATGTACCAGTTTTAATGAGCACTCTTCCACCTAAATGGCAAGCAGTGTTAAATCGTCTATGGAAGGTCAACGTGGTCCCGGATTATAGGAGACTTACAGTAGCTTTTGTAAGAGAATACTATAGAATCAAGTTAACCAAAACTCCAACCCTTGGGATGAGTGCCACATGGCGCAGAGTAAATGCGCCTTGGAGGTGGCATGAGAGCCCTCCAAAAGTTTTTCCTTGGTTGGCCAATGTGCCTTCAGATTTCTTAGAGAATTTTATTGATAGATTAGAAGAGATTTTCCTTACTTATTTCTTAGATTAGTTTGAGATGTTTTAGGTGTAAATATCTCTTTCTACATTGATATTTTCCTCAAGATATTACTTAGTGTAATGGACATGTGTAATTATTGGAAGTTCAATGTTATTTATTATTGTAAATTAGTATGTTAATTTACAATTCATTGTGGGAAGTTCAAGAAAGTTTTAGTGACTTTGCTGAACTTATTTTGTATAGAAGATTATATTAATGATAGTTTTAAGTTAGAATTTTTGGATGATGATTGAAAACATAGTGACATTTTGATTCCGAAACCTTACTTGAAATTATTCATTAATATGATGGGTCTGTGCAAAATGGATGCATAAACGATAGACATTAATAATTCATACATATGTGTCTGATATGTTCAGATTGATGGCTTCAGCAATTAAGAACATAATTGTTGATTTGAACAAAGAAGACAAATTGAACGGCGAGAATTGTGAAATATTGAATATGAAAATTCAATATGTGCTTGAAAAGCAAGAAACACTAAAAGCTCTTGACCATGTTATGGAAGATCTTGAGAACGTTATGTGCCACCTTGAGCTAGCAGAGGACCACCTAAAGGCATTTGAGCGGGAAGCAGATATTTATTGTGCTACTTCCAGCTCAATAGGGGCTTCGAGCTCTAAGCGCAAGCGCATTGATTCATTCAATAGGTGGAAATGCAAAGGATCAAGTTATTCTTGCAAGAAACCAAGAGCTAACCAACATAAGAGAGGAAAACGTCCTCGAGTGAAGAGTATTTCAAGGGTGAAGTGTTACAACTATGACCAAAAGGGTCACTACACTCGCGACTGTCGCGAGCCAAAGAAGGTACTCACCCCTTGTACTCTTAAGAACTTTGTTAATGTGTCAACTTCTGTATTCTTAGCTGAATCTAATCCTTTGTAGACTATAGATTCGAGAGCAACAGACCATGTAGTGAAGGATAGAGAATCCTTCGTGGAATTCCAACGAGTACCAACTGGAACTAAGTTGATCTATGTAGGAAATAACTCCAGAGCAAAAGTAAAAGGGATTGGCACCTGCCAACTCAACATGCATTGTGGACGCACTTTGTTCCTACATGAATGTATTGTATGCTCCGGAGATTCGTCGGAATTTAGTGTCTATCTTAGTGTTGGTTAAGCTTGGTTATAATATGAACTTCCATAATAGTGGTGTGGATTTGTATTTGGATACAAATTATTATGGTCGTGTGACACCCCGAACCCTTCGCAAGTCGTCACCAGCGCCGATGTTACACTTTATTACCTTTTCCTATCTTGTACCTAGGACAAGCGTCGTTAATCACAGGCATTTTTTTTAAAGCGGTCCCAGCGCGACTCATAGCGGAAGCAAATTAAACATCACCATCTATCCCTCTACCAATCCATGATACCAATACACACCAGCTAAACATCAGGATTTTATAAACAACTTCGACACTTTGCTTACATACATATATAGCAAGATGGGATTCCCTTCGGGTCGGTACAAAACAAGAAAGGCTAGGACTCGCCATGTCCCGCCTAAAATCTCAAAAAGAAACCTCGACCCCTAACATCATACGAGCACAAAACCCCCCATCGAAAGTGTCGACTATCTACATCAAAAAGAGATCCAGCTCCTACTCATCGCGCTCAGGTCTCACACTCAACCCGGTGCATCAGGCAGTGGCGGCGGCAACATCCCTCGCATAGCTCCATCCCGACGAACGTGCACAGAAATGAACTCCTGAATGACAGGACCCCCAGCCAGGCCTATGTCATACATCACTAGACATTGTACTCGAATAAAAGTCAGTCCAGGAACAGAGGGACAATCTATCTCAGCACACTCGACCTCTACATCGGACGGTAGACCATAAAACACACCACGCGTGACGGCAGGAAGCAGCATACTGCTAATCTGAAATGTTATCCCCAAAGTGGTGAGTACAACCACTCAGCAGATAGGGAAATCCAATAACAGCTCAATGCATCATACAAATCACACATGCATAACAGGCATAACTTACCTTGCAGCCATGCGCATACTATCATGCATCATCGTATCAATTCATGACATCATCATCATAGCATTATTTCATCATACATATCTTGAGCCATATCATATCTCATCATCATTATTATTACCATGCATATCATCATGCATATCATATCATAGGTAATCATCCCTATTTCACATCACATATCATCATCATCATCATCATCATCATCATCATCATCATCATCATCATGCATATCATATCATAGGTGATCATCATATCACATCACATATCATCATCATCATCATGCATATCATCATGCATATATATCATGGGTGATCATCATATCACATCACATATCATCATCATCATCATCATGCATATCATCATGCATATATATCATGGGTGATCATCATATCACATCACATATCATCATCATCATCATGCATATCATCATGCATATCATATCATGATTTAATTTTCAACTTTATCTTTAAATTTGATCACCACATCACCCATTTCTCAATCATCAATTTCATCATCCCTTCGGGCAAAGACCTCCGACGGGGTTCCAGCATTCCGGCCATCCCATGGCCACCGGGCTTCCGGCCCCCACAGTCCAGGCATCTCGCATCTCAACTAGCATCACGAGGCATTCCCTTCGGGCAGAAACCTCCGACAAGGCTTCCGGCCTTTACCCTTCTAGCCAGGCATCCCGCACCCCAATTCTGGCATCGCGAGGCAATCCTTTCAGCAATGACCTCCGACAAGGCTTCCGGCCCCCCCACATTCCGGGCATCCTGAATCTCCCAGGGAATTTCGGCAATGTATCTATACATTCCGGCCATCATCCTCCACCACAACCACTTCCTCATTTACCATCATTCACATATACCATTTCTTTATCTCAATTTAACATGGCAATTGGCATGGTATCAAACAAATCACACTTGACATGGAATTCACACTTGCATCTCAATTCATATGTCATACACATGCCAAAACTTTATCCCATACACATCTCAATTCAATACATGTACAAGGACCATGTCATACGCATACCAAGACTTTATCACATATACATCTCAATCCAATACATGTGCAAAGACCTCATCACACATATGCCACACAAATAGAATTGAATCCATGGCCAAAATAAAAATCCATTTTATTTTATTATTTATTTATTTATTTATTTTATTATTTAATGTCAATGAATTCCCAAAATTACAAAAATCCAAGAAATTATTAAACAAACCCATAGGATGATATTTACTTGCAAAATTCATGGCCAATATGAATTTTTTTACCAAATTCCACAATTTTCCAAAACATCCTATGATTCTCGGATTTAAACCAAATGCACAGTTTCCGAATAAATTCAATTAAAATATCCATTCGGCCTCCAAAAATTACGAAATTTTACAGGGTGATAGCCAAGAAATTTTCGCACAACTTTCATGAAGAACTACAAGAAAAATTATTTTTAGGTTATTTTACACGACCTCACGAAGCTTCTGGAACCACTACCGCATCGTCCAGAATACACATCTCCGAAATATTAAGATTTCACCCATCTATTCTCTTTTTTTTTCCTCTGAAATTTGGTTTATGTTATGTATCAAGGTGTCCTTTACAAGTTTTATGAAGATATCTAGGTCAAATAACCAAATTATGGTCACCATTTAAGTCCATCAAGTCTCGGGTATCTCGGAACACATCACCAGAATCATCGTCTCCAAGATCTAGCCGATTTACTAGGCTATACTTGTTCATTTCTCTTCAAATTTGAGTATTTTGTATTTTAAGATGTTACCTACAACTTTCATGAAGACCTAAAAGTCATATTTTCATCACAAACCAACATGCAACCAAGAATCCAACAAGAGGTCAGTGAAAACTTCACAGATCTGAGTTCTCCGTATAACAAGGCTTTAACCCCTCAAATCTCCATCATTTTTCACGAAATTTCAGTATGTTATACTAAAAGATGTTAGATACAACTTCCATGAAGACATCGAAGCCAAAATAGGTCTCCAAACACACATTCGAGCTCAAACAAGTTACTGACTCCTACAAACCGAGCAAGAACAGTCACACGGCTTGAAAACAACCAACCCTTACCTCGGTTTTTCTCACGAATTACACCCAAAATCGAACATGCAACCCATATACACACATGTAAGAGAATTTATAGGACTCCACTTGCCTCTAAGATGAGCAAACGACGTACGGCGGACGGACACGGCGGCGACGGCGACTCCTTCCTTCCTCCTCCTCTCGGCCGCTCCTCCTCTCTCTCGCACACCTCTCTCTCTCTCACGATTTCTCTCTCTCGGCCAAATGAGCAAAGAACCGGCCACCCTCTCTCTCTCCTTCCCTCTTATACTCCCTAAAGCTCATGATTGATAATGATTGCTTTGCCTAAAAACCAACCAATGCATGCTCTTGCCCTTTGCCACTTGTCACATTGGATTTTTAAATTTGATTTGGGCTTGGGCTTTGGAGTTGGGCCATCCGGCCACTCCTCCTTGGGCTGGTCGAACTCCCTCTTGGGCCGACTAGCTTGGCCCACCAAGCTTTAAGCCAAATGGGTCCAAGGCCCATTCCAATTTAACCTCTTTTTCCCTTCTTTTTTTTTTTCGAAATTCTCCTATAAATATTTTTTGAATTCTAATTTTCATCTCGGCCAAAGTCTTGGGATATTCTTGTTCATTGAAATTTAAATCATATGGCCAAGCATAGATTATTAATCTATTAAATTTAAATTTCCACAATCACAAGCACAAATCATCAAATTAAAAAGACTAATGGCTAAAACATAAGCCATGGAAATTTAACACCTAATTAAAGACTTTAACACACCTTAAGGCTTGGCTTTGAATTTCTAGGATGCCACAGGCCGTGGTTAATTTCTAGATGGTTTTATTGTATTAAATATTGACTATAGTAATGTCAATGTTTGTTATTCCCTTTTCACGTCCCCTAATTCATATGACAATGATGTGAATGTGTGGCATGCTAAACTTGGTCATTTTGGCCAACAATGTATGAATAGACTAACCAAAGAAAGCTTGTTAGGCAATATTGAAAAAGTTGATTTGCCCATATGTGAGCATTGCCTAGTAGGGAAAACGACAAGAAAACCATTTGGAAAAGGCACAAGAGCTTAATTTCCTTTGCGTTTAATTCATTCTGATGTCTGTTTGGTCCAATGAATGTGAGAGGAAGGCATGGGGCTATTTATTTCATCACATTTATAGATGATTATACTCGATTCGGATATGTCTATTTGATTTCTCATAAATCTAAAGTATTGAGTTGTTTCAAAAGGTTTATGAACTTGGTAGAAAATCAATTAGACAAGAAAATAAAAGTATTGAGATTCGATCGATGTCGAGAATATTTATCTGATGAATTCAGAAATTTATGTGATGAAAAAGAAATAGAAAGACAGTTGTCTATTCCATATACTCCTCAACAAAATGGTGTTGCGGAAAGAAGGAACATAACCCTACTGGAAATGGTTAGGTCCATGACGGCGCATGCTAACTTACGTATCACTTTTTGGAATGATGCGTTATTAACTGCTACCTATATACTTAACTGGGTGCCTTCCTAATCAGTTACTTCTACTCCATATGAGTTATGGACAGCTAGAAAATCGGACTTAAGTTTTCTTAAACCATGGGGTTGTGCTTCTTATACTCATGAGCCCTCTCACAAGTTTGAGAAATTGGGTTCCAGAGGAAAGAATAGTATATTCATAAGATACTCTGAATTCAATTCACAGGACGTCACATTCTTAGAGAATAAATTTCCTAAGAAGGGCAAAATAGGTGAGGATTACTCCCTATTTGAAACTTTGAATCCAGATAATGAATTTAGTGGAGTTCATCCAAGTAGAAGTAACATGAAAAGTGATGAATTTAATTCAACTCACTCTCAATTACAACCACACGATGAGACGATATCGTCATTATCTAATCCAAGTGGGAGCATGATGGGGAATGATGTGCAAAGTGTACAATCTCCCGTACGGCGAACAAGTTGCAAAAGTATTCCCGGTCAACATTTTGACATTGAAGGGGAAACTTTTATGGTTGCTCCACAAGATGAAGAAGAGCCAAGAAATGTACATGAGGCTCTAAATTGCCGTAATAAGGAAAAATGGATCCATGCAATGGAAGAGGAGATTGAGTCAATGAAGTCAAACCATGTTTGGGAACTAGTTGACCTTCCAAAAGGACGCTAAGCTATTGGGAACAGGTGGGTTCTCAAAATAAAATATAAAGCTGATGGCTCGATAAAAAAAAAGGCATAAAGCTCGCTTTGTGGCAAAGGGGTATAATCAACAGGAATGAATTGATTATGAAGAAACATTTTACCTCGATTCGCATTATTTTGGCAATAGTGGCTAGTATGGATTTTGAGTTACATCAAATGGATGTAAAGACTGCTTTCCTCAATGGAGAATTAGAGGAAGAAATATATATGGAACAAACTGTTGATTTCATTATGGAAGACCAAGAATGAAAGGTATGTCGACTTTTGAGATCGATATATGGCCTTAAGCAATTGTCAAGACAATGGTATATACGTTTTCATAATTCCATAATGGCATATGATTTTACAATGATAGATGAGGATCATTGTGTATATATCAAAAGATCCAAAGATCAATTTGTGATCATATCATTATATGTTTTTTTTTGTGCTGGAGGAACCGGCTTGCAGCCGACAGCCGCGCCGTAAACCCCTAGGTGACACTTAAGCAGGAGGACCCACCACCCTTGAGTCACACTTAATACACCTAACGCCTCCCCTAGGTTTTGAACCCTTCACCTCTGGGCTGAGAATCAGCAGGGCCTTATCTAGCGGAGTTACCGCGGCCGGTGGTCATATCATTATATGTTGATAATATACTAATTGTCAAAAGCAATATGGAGTTTGTTAATACTTTAACAGTTGGTTATCTTCCAACTTTGAGATGAAAGATATGAGTGAGGCTGCATACATTCTTGGAGTTAAGATTTCAAGAGATCGTTCGAAGAGGTCATTATCTCTTTCGCAAGAAATATACATAAATAATGTTCTTGAACGATTTTGTATGCAAGATTGTAAACTCATAGATACTCATATTGCAAAAGGTGAATGATTGAGCCATAAACTGTGCCCAAGGACTCCACAAGAGAAGGAACAAATGAAACATGTTCCTTATGCTAGTGCTGTGAGATGCTTGATGTACACTATGATGTGTACAAAACTTGACATGTGTTTTGCAGTTGGAATGGTGAGTAGATACCAATCCAATCTAGGTCAAGCACATTGAAAAGCCGTTAAAAGAATATTGAGGTATCTGAAGGGAACTGTTGATTACAAGCTGAATTACCAAGGAAATGATCTGCTACTTGAAGGCTATTCAGATGCTGATTGAGGAGGAAATTTAGATGAAAGAAAATCTACCTCTGGATTTCTTACTGAATAATGGCGCCATATCTTTGAGCAGTAAGAAGCAAACTTGTATAGCCTTGTCCACGATGGAAGCTAATTTCGTGGCATTATCAGCAGCAATACAAGTAGGTGTTTGGCTTAAGAGATTTTTAGATCATTTAAGTGTTATTGGGTATACTGCAAATCCATTGTTGGTTAACTGTGATAGCCAAGCAACTATAGCGTACACCAAAGATCCAAAATATCATGGCAAGACCAAACATATAAATACCAAGTATAATTTTGTCAAAGATATGATTGCACGAAAAGATGTGAACTTACAGTGCATATCTACGCATAGAATAGTAGCAGATCCTATCAATACTTAGAGATGTGTTTTGTGGTCATGTAAAATCTCTGGGACTACGTAGAGGCTGATATACTGAATATTGTAATTTTCCTGAAGTGTTCACATTTAATGAATTTGTGTTTTTTCATCATTAATGCCTATGAATCTTTGTTTAATGTTTATGCATCTTAATGCTCAGTGCATTATATAAAGTTGAGAAAGTATGTCGGACAGATAAAAGATTAGCCCACTCACACGAGTAATCACCTCTATTTACTATGTAATAAATAGAGATGATGCGGTTTTTAAGATTATTATCTAAGTGACAATTGAGAGCTCAAGCTTAAAATACATATGTCACCTTAACTGAGTGTTAAGTTAATGACATAATATTAACTATGTCCAAAAGTAAAATAACCCACATATTTTACTTTATCTGTCTATGATGCCAAATGTGAGTTTTGATGAATTCTGTGAATGAGTAGATATGTGAACTCAAGTTAGACATTAGGTATGTCTGAACTATCATATGCACGGTATTGATGGTGTAGACATACGCTCCATGGAAAATGAGTTAATACCGTAATATATATTACATATTACGTATGCATGAGATGATCAATAAGAGTGGCAAAAGTTTGATCTCAACTTTTATGCCGTGTGAGACTCTTGAGGAAAAGAGTTCATCAATTTTTAGTGCCCTCATGACTCTTACTTATTCTCATGATTTTTATTCAGTGTTTGCTATCTTAGGATGTTACCAATGATCATGAATTGATTCGATCTAATGGGACATTTCTAGAAAAGCAAGTTGAACTGAAATTAAGAGTTTGAAGGAAAGAGGAAGATCGAATTTGGAGAATCACATTCTAGTTTTGTATTCACTGGTCGACCAATTATGACTATCTTTAGGATAATCATAATTGTGAATACAATATATATATATCATTGTTTAAAGAGAGATCAAGAGAGATATAAATGTGATCGATCGATTTAGGGTAATGCATACTAAATCAACTTAAAGTGTGATGCACATTATAAGCTGCTATATATTCCTAACGAATGTATGGCAACGAGCTCTCAAAGTATCCTGGTCGTACGGATTATTCACCGGTATGAATGTTGCAGAGAGGTAAAGATGATTATGTTCGGCCCACCATGTGCGAATGGGAGATGATGAGTTTTTTCTATGTGATGATGAGCCTAAGTGGGCCTGTCCGCCCATGATGGCCCTAAAAGCCCGGCCCGCAAGTTAAGGGTCCATGGAGGAATTGTTACGATGTGAAAGGTTGTGTTGTTTGGATACAAAGGATTACATTGTTTGAAGTAGCATTTTAGATCGAGAGGGAATACGTCTCTCTTAGATACAACGCTCCAGAAAACAGACGTACGTCTCTTCAGTTTTTTTCTTCCCCTCGTAGCAACAGTACACTCCTCGGTAGAACAGGATCAGGATTCTTTCTCGAACTTCAAAATTGGTGTTTAATCTGTGGAAAACAAGGTACGCTCGATTTCATGGTGTATCTTTGATCGGTGAAACATGTGATTCCTAGGCTCGTCTTCCGCGTTTGTTTTAGGAGTTCGATTGAGTATCGGATCCGTTTTAGGGAATCCGTTATTCCCAACAAACCCCGTTTCCTTCTTACCTTTTACGAGGTAAATTACCTTGTCGACAAAATGTTAATCGAAAGAGAAATAAGTTTATGAGTTAATTTATTCATATTTTGTGGCTTTTTCTTTTTCATCCATTTACGTTTTGATATAGAGTTTTATATAGGTCTCATTTTTTCTCAACATTTCATTTTTCTTTTATGGACGACATTTCATTAACTTGTTAAGAATTTCAGTCATGCCTGTTAGGCTGTAACGGCTTTCTATATTAGAGAGAACATAACAATTGAATTTGAGACAAACATTCTCAATGTAGGGAAAGAGGGAATGATGGAACTTTGTCGTGCTCATTGTAGCTCCAATCTATTTTTATCAAGGGCCATACTAACACTTGGCTTTAAGTTGACACGTCATAAAGGTAGAAAAACTAATATTAGAGTTTCCAATCACGATGAAATCCGTTTCTTGACCAAAAAGTGTCGTTTTTTTGTCTTTCTTTTACATTGTCACTTTTAAGTGATTCTCTAATCATTTTTGTTGACTTTTTGGTCAACTCTTTTATCAAAAGTCAACCTCGAATCAAAAATTTGGCTTTTTGCACAAAAAGACGTCTAATAGCTTTAATTTCACTTTAGTCAAGTCAATTTTCAAAAATTCCAAAATTTTGATCTAAAAATCAACCTTTTAGGAAACGTTAACTAAATGGTTTAATTTATTTTCAAACCTTAAATTGAAAATAAAAAATCCTCAAAATACACTGTCTTAGTGTCAATTTGAATTTTGTGTCAAAAATTTCACAAAATTCGATTAAGAACCTTATTTTCCAAATTTTTCAATTTTAGATTCAAAATCGACCAAAAATAAAATTATTTTTGTTTTGGTCATAATTAGATGTAGTTCTTGTCATGACATTTGGTTCAAAGACTATTTCTAATACACTCGTTCATTCAATTTCGGGAATTATCATGTTGAAGGGCGAATTGCCATTTTAAGCCATAATTAGGGGGTTTGAATCTATACTTCATGATTCGCGAACAAACGATTGTATTCCACTTGTTTTCTTGAGAAAGTCCAAATTCAGAGTCTATTTTGAGAAATTCACTTGAGAACTTCCCAATTTAAGGAATTTTGTTATCTTGAATATAAGAAAATCAAGCAATTGAACTTTAATTGAAGAAATTCAAATTCACCCATTCAACATTAAGGTTTAATTTCATGAATCAAGGTCCAATATTGATATTAGACCCCTTTTTTTTTTTAGCCTAAGTCTTGTCACTTTAATTCAAAGTCAATTTAATTACAATAGGCTATCTTAAGCATGGGTAATTAGTTGAATAGGTTTATCGCAATATTAATTGAATTCAATTCAATTAAATTGTGATTTCGAGCAAATAATTGCAAAATTGCCTATTTTGACCTATCGATTCAATTATGTGTACCCATGGCTCATGTGCGCTATTTTTCACAATAATCATCTAATTAGGTTAATACAAAACTCAAAGATTGCATTTATGGGGTTTTAATTTGTCATGACCCCAACTCCATCCCAGGGTCATGAGTAGCAAGGATTATTTTTGTGACGTCCTAAGCACATCGCCATCCCGTTTCTTTTTATCTTTTCATTAAGCACATGCGGAAGCGTTACAAACAACACCCGGACAACAACAAGCAACCAGGGAAACAACCATTTATAAACGTACAATTACATCGGTTACATTTACAAACCCTTGTATCACAGACAGTTATATTTACAACCACTACATCTTCTATGCTCAAAAGGTCGAGGTAAACCTTAGCTCCTTTAGCAAGACTGCAACTCTTTCACACCTACAATTCTAAAAACAACTGTCCATGATACAAAACTCAAAGATTGCATTTATGGGGTTTTAATTGTCATGACCCCAACTCCATCCCAGGGTCATGAGTAGCAAGGATTATTTTGTGACGTCCTAAGCACATCGCCATCCCGTTTCTTTTTATCTTTTCATTAAGCACATGCGGAAGCGTTACAAACAACACCCGGACAACAACAAGCAACCAGGAAACAACCATTTATAAACGTACAATTACATCGGTTACATTTACAAACCCTTGTATCACGGACAGTTATATTTACAACCACTACATCTTCTATGCTCAAAAGGTCGAGGTAAACCTTAGCTCCTCTAGCAAGACTGCAACTCTTTCACACCTACAATTCTAAAAAACAACTGTCCATGATACAAAACTCAAAGATTGCATTTATGGGGTTTTAATTGTCATGACCCCAACTCCATCCCCAGGGTCATGAGTAGCAAGGATTATTTTTGTGACGTCCTAAGCACATCGCCGTCCCGTTTCTTTTTATCTTTTCATTAAGCACATGCGGAAGCGTTACAAACAACACCCGGACAACAACAAGCAACCAGGAAACAACCATTTATAAACGTACAATTACATCGGTTACATTTACAAACCCTTGTATCACGGACAGTTATATTTACAACCACTACATCTTCTATGCTCAAAAGGTCGAGGTAAACCTTAGCTCCTCTAGCAAGACTGCAACTCTTTCACACCTACAATTCTAAAAAACAAATGTCCGTGATACAAAACTCAAAGATTGCATTTATGGGGTTTTAATTTGTCATGACCCCAACTCCATCCCCAGGGTCATGAGTAGCAAGGATTATTTTTGTGACGTCCTAAGCACATCGCCGTCCCGTTTCTTTTTATCTTTTCATTAAGCACATGCGGAAGCGTTACAAACAACACCCGGACAACAACAAGCAACCAGGGAAACAACCATTTATAAACGTACAATTACATCGGTTACATTTACAAACCCTTGTATCACGGATAGTTATATTTACAACCACTACATCTTCTATGCTCAAAAGGTCGAGGTAAACCTTAGCTCCTCTAGCAAGACTACAACTCTTTCACACCTACAATTCTAAAAAACAACGGGGTGATTCATAAACTCAGTAAGTAAAACCCTAATTCTCTACTAGGAGGATATCTCATCATCAAAATCTAGTAGGTACAACACTCGTAATGCAATGTTGATGGCAAATCAATAGCAAACTTTTTGCTACATCTCAGCTACATGCAGATATCTATTACTGCACACTTCAATGCATGCTTATCTTTAGCATATCCATGAACATATCAACATATCATGCTTATGCATAACCGTCACTCATGCAAATTCATTTACCGTCGTCCTGGCTCGACTAGACCCTCTCGGCTCGACCGAGGCATCCAGCTTCATGTTGGGCGTCCTAACTCAACCAGGGCATCCTGGCTCAACTGAGGCATCCTGGCACTAGCTCATCAAGACATCTGAGCTCAACCAGGGCATCCCGAGGCTAGCTTACCCGAGGCATCCTAGCTTAACTAGGGCATCTCGTTCAATGAACGAGGCATCACTGCCAACGTTATGTGGCGACATACGCTTTTTCCTCTTTAAGTGCATCACACAAGTCGGTTCTTACATAGCTCAAAGGCTTGGTCATTCAAGTGAGTGTGTCATGGCTCTTAACATCATACTATGTAATATGCCGGGCGCAATTCTTGGTTCGTGACTTGAGCTGTATGCTTAAGCCATCACGACTTGCCGTCGATTCCAAGTCGAGCAAACCTCAACCTCATCTCAGGGCGTGAACGCACTCAAGCATGCAAACATGAGCAAACCATACAAAAGAACATTACAACATACACGAGGCTTACACAGGTGAGCACACAACTATACTCGACGATGTAGGCTATCGTCCTAGCCAAGAGTTAGAGATTCTACTTACCTTCGATGAACCTTGAGCTAAGACACGAACTAAAAAGGAAAGGAGGCTTGCTTGAAGGCCGAAGAGAGAGAGAGAGAGAGAGAGAGAGAGAGAGAGAGAGATGTGAGGAGGAGATGGCGTTCAAGAGGAGGAAGAAGGAGAAAGCGAATGGCGTGGTGAAAAATGAGGAGAGATCCTCCTATTTATACTACTTAGCGCCATCATTACCAAGCCAAATGGTCCATTCTAAATTTTCCAAATATCCCGCCCAAGGTCCTTAGTTGGCAAGCCTATTTGTCCAATAATTGCACCTAAAGAATGAGTTGGATGGCTAGAAGATCTCGCTTGGCAATCTAGCTTGTAGGCATCATCGATGATGGCCCGCTTTTCGTCCTTTTATTGGATCACTTTTATCCCTCACTTAATGAGCATTTAATGGAGTTTAAGGATAAGGCTGTCAAGATTGCCAACTCGGCACCGAAACTTCTTAGGTCATGAGGGCTTTGGGTATCACTTTCCGATTGGGCCAAATGTGCACCATCCTTTTCTTGCCCATCAAGGATATTTTTGACTTCATCATTACTTTTGAAAAGTCAAAGGACACACCATCCCCTTCTTTTAATGAGGGTGTTCTAGAGTTTTCTCTAATTCGTCTTTTTCTTCCTCAAGAAGGTGGTTTGGAGAATTCCATCATCTAAATTGGTTCTGGAGCCGAGAAAGAGATCATTAGGTACACCTCATAAAACTGAATCACATACACACGAGGTTCGGCCATTGTTCCCCATGCTTGGCCAAACCGTTCTCTTGGACGATCGATCGGCCCAAAGGGTCGATTGTTCTTCGGTCAGTTCAAGGCCAATTCTAAGGCTAACCATGGCCTAGTACTAAGCCAAAGCACTCATGGACTTTAGAATTAGTGATGAAATAGCCAAGTCTATTTCTAAGCTCATTCCAATCGGCACCCGATCCATTCGTATGAATCATGGTCGGTGCATTTCGATCCACGATCAGACATCACCAATTCAAGATTCTTTTCGATCACTAAGAATTAAATAGGGAATGATACATTTTTGGTCGGATGACAATTGCATTTGATTGAGTCGGATCATCTGTGCATCGGTGCATAGCCAAGCGGAATCACCCGTGGCCGAGCATTATCACCTATCAAATCAAACCATGACCATCTGCCAATCCAAAATCATCTCGTGACCAATCCTCGTGATCGAAAATTTATCTTATGAGCTAGTGATCCAATCCCATCAGTATAATTGGTGGACAATTCACGGCCGACACCTCGACCAACTTGTGGCCGGTCGGTCGGTCGATCGAACCATGACCGATCCTTGTTCCTTAATGATCGAACTAATCGATCTCATGGCCAATGGCTCATGGTTGATCTATTCAGGATCTTATGCCCGATCCTTACGTGGTCGGAATCAAGGATGTTACAATTCTCCCCCCTTTAAAAATTTTGTCCTTGAAATTTGATAACGTATATGGGCACTTAAAATAAGTGTGGGTACTTGCACCTCATGATTTTTTTCACTTTCCCAGGTAGCCTCTTTTGTTCTATGGTGCTTCCATAGAACCTTGACTAAGGGAATGACCCATTTCTGATTGCTCACTCGGATCTGTCCACGATCCGCACCGGCTCCTCAATATACGATCCTTGGTCATCCACTTTGATCTCTTCGAAGTTGAGCACATGTGTCAAATCTGGCTCATATTTTCTTAACATAGACACATGAAATACATCATGTACCAGAGCAAGTTTTTGTGGCAATGCCAACCAATAGGCTATATTCCCTATCCTTTATAGGATTTCAAAGGGTCCTATATATCGTGGACTTAATTTACCTATCCCACCAAAACAATACATACCTTTCAATGGAAACACCTTGAGGAACACATGGTCTCTTACTTGGAATTCCATAGGCTTTCATATCTTGTTTGCATAACTCTTTTGCATACTTTGGGCGGCTCTAAGACTCTTCCTAATTATTTGCACGGTATCTGCCGTAAGTTAGACCGACTCTAGACCAGTGATTTTCCTTTCCTCGACCTCGTTCCAATAGACTAGATTTCTGCAAGCTCGACCATATGGTGCCTCAAATGGAGCATGCCAATGCTTTGTTTGAAACTATTATCATACGTGAACTTAACCAGATGTGGGTGCTCATCCCCACTTCTCTTGAAGTTGATAACATAAGCTCGTAACATGTCTTCCGGCGGGTGGATGGTTCTCTCAATTTGACCATCTGTCTATTGTAGCACCTTAATTTTGGGTAGCATTTCTGGCTCGATCATGCTGTCTCTGTGCACCCTAATCATTATTCTTCTTACCATGATGTCAAAATGGTTTATGGCCAGCATGACTAGATCTGTTGTTTCCTTTCATGGTCCTCTTGTCCTAAGTACTCATATGACTAATCTATAGAACGATTGTAGGAATTCTATGGGAGTTTTTCTACACCACAATAAGAAGTTAGTAGTCATGAACTACTGTTAGAAAATCAATCAAGCAATCACATGCACGAGGTGTTTTCCTAGCTAACTATCCCAAATCCTAGCGCACCTTATCACTCTAGATAATAACCTCGCTCTGATACCAAAACTATCATGACCCCAACTCCATCCCTAGGGTCACGAGAAGCAAGGGTTAATTTCACAACGTCCCAGGCATGTCACCGTGCCGTTTATTTTTATATTTTCATTAAGCACATGCGGAAGTGTTACAAATAACACCCAGACAACAACAAGTAGCCAGGAAAACAACCATTTATAAACATACAATTACATCGGTTACATTTACAAGCCCTTTTATCACAGGCCATTATATTTACAATCACTACATCTTCTATGCTCAAAAGATCGAGGTAAACCTTAACTCCTCTAGCGAGACTGCAACTCCTTCATGCCTACAATTCTGAAAAGCAACGGAGTGAGTCATGTACTTAGTAAATGGAACTGGAGATCGTAGTAATTTTCCATGTCCAACATCAACAGAAGGAAAAAAGAAACACAAAACTGAGGAAGATCCTTAACGCTTCCTTAAAATGCAAAGACTACACAACTTTCCAATGCATGGGGAATCCTCACACCCTCAACTGATGCAAACAAAAATAAATTCGACAGATCAATTCCTCTCGTGCCTTTGGGTGACTCCTTCTTTGCCTCTACTCGGAGCCCGAGGACGGTGCAGAACTAAATGCGGGCGGACGAGGCGCTGTTCTAGGAGTCTACACAGAATATTTACTATTAAGAAGCAAGAAAAAGAGAGAACAGCATTGGAGAGTTGTATCCAAGCGAGAACGAAGATTCATAATAATTCCTGCTAGATACTCGCTAAATAATTCCAGATATTATACTAAATTTATTTACTATTTCTGTATGCACCGCATTTGAAATGTTTGCAATTTTATTTTTTTAAAATGTAAGTGAAGAAAGGTAGAGAATCAAGATTGGTAAACCAGCAAGATAATAAATATATTATGATGCAATAGTGGAAAATTTAATTGTATTTTATGACTATTATAATAAGTGGAGTCTGGAGATTTGTTTCTTCAAATGTCACCTCTTTTATATATGAAAAAATATATATATATATATATATATATATATATATATATATATATAATGTAGCCCATGCAAAGCCTTGGTATGAAAAAGAACTAGTTTTGCTTTTAATTGTAGATTGAACGATAATTATTTCGTGAAAGTGTGCTGATATCATGTTAGTGAAATGTAATTTCTTAGAAACTTTCTAATGTCCAAGAAATGAAAGTTAGAAGATCAGCACTATAAAAGCAATAAACAATAAAGAGAAAAAAAAAATTGGCACCTAAAATACAAGGATGAAATAACCTTAATTGTTTACTCTTTCTTGACTGTCTCAATTTTCTTTTTTTTAATCTATTTTTTGGGGTATCATTTTAGTTATGTACATCAAAATATCCATTCAGTAGATGTGATAACTAACCACGCAAAGAGTGAGTCAAGTAGCTGACAGAATACTTGAGAATTTGAAATTTAAATTGTACATTGTGGTTCAAAAATTAATTAAATGCGTAAGAAGTAATTAAATGCTTTCATTTCTATTTTAAAATCTAAAGATATTAACTTTGAGATTAAAGATCAATTACAAGGGTAGGTTCTCGCTTCTTCTTCTTCTTCTTTTGCTTTCCTGACCTATCTCATATCTATGTTACAAATCACTATTAGGGCAACATATAAGACAAGATCTTTCAATTTTACCGCATTCTAAAATTGATATTTAAAATTTGGAAATTTTCCTGTTTTGATTTTCCAGTTACAAGCATGCAAGCATGAAATCAAAATATGATTGCTTGTACGTTGATTCATATACGGGTCTCGTAGATGAATAGTAAAAAAACACATTTGATTCTCTTAGAATCAATTGAGTCAAATTTGAATAACCAAAAAAATCGATTTATAAGGAAATTGTTTATTTCAAATATGGATATCGTTTACTTCTCATAGTCTATTTGGATCAGGTAAGATTGGTTTCGGGTCTTTTGCGGGGAGGCTATTTGCGACCAAAAAATACATTATAGGGGGGCCTCTGGGGGATTTGTGATAAATAATGGGTGGGCAATATGGATTTTCTAAATTAGTCTTTCTTACGAAGAGTCACGATTTGTAATGGCGCTCTTTCTCGTTCAAGAGAAGAAGCGCGAAGAGAATCGGGATGTTGCGGAGGACATAAATGCTCTGCAATTTTCAGGAATCATGCGTTCCCTTCTCAAATGGATGATGATCCTCGCTTAGCACGCACAGGTTGGAACTCGTGGACGCAGCATCATTGCTTCCGGTAATCATTCGTCTCTCTCTCTTCCTCTTTTAAAATCCGGTTTGTCTTGCTTTTCCCTCTTCACTTTCGTAACAAGAAAATGCCTTTTTTGGGGTCGGTTCTGATTCTCTTTTGCACATTATTTTAACTGTGAATTTGATACGACCCTTTCACCTTTCGATCGGTTGTTCTCGTTTGTGATTTTATTTCATGAGGATGATGATATCGTTTGCCCTGTTTTTCCACTGATTAAGTAGGGATTGAAGTGAAACCTGGCAATCCTTATGCTCAGAAGCCAAATGGGTTGAGGCTTCGCATCTCCCACGTAAAACCCTTCTCTATTCTTTAACTTTGATTCTTTGCAACATTGAAAAGTCCAGATTTCATCATATTTTCATTAACTTTCCTCTTGATTGGATGTGCTTAATTTTGGGCAGGCAACAGTCGGCATTGGTTTTGCCACTATTGAGAAAACTTCCACCAAGATTTTGAAGTTAACAAAACTTTCTATTTCTTATACTTATTTTAAGTACAAATTGCTTGTGAGTTGTTTCTGAGAACTTATCAAGGTTTTATCGAAGACTCTTGCTTAAGTTTATTTCATCTCAGAAGCATTTCCCATTTTGATGAAATCTAGATTGAGATTGTGTCCAGAATGAGAGAGTCCAGAAGTAAACTCAGCGACATGCAACACAAATGAACTTTATTTGAAAACAAAAGATTCTTTCAACGACTATCTTCTTGAAGATAAGTTCCTTATGAAGAAGTTCTACTTATGGAAACCTAGATTCTGATTGTATGGGCGACTAGAATCAGTGGAATTTTCATCTCTATCTTCAAACGACTACAAGATCTTTTTAATAGATTCTATCCAATGGGTTGATTGGAAGATATTCCTCTGGAGAATGTCAACGGCTAGTGTGGCGTGGAGAAATATTTAAAGGAGGTCATTTGGTCAAGTTGAAATGGGGAACGTGAAAATTAGAATTCCAAAGCCTAAAACTTCTCTCAACTACTTGTCTTCTTCAGTGTGCCTTACAAATTGTAATCAAGAAAGAAAAACACAAAAAGAGTGACTTAGTGATTTAGAAGGTTCTATCACTGAGTATTTGCACTAACAAGTTGTAATTCTCTATTGATACTATAGTAAAATCCAGCCAGTAGGCTATCAACATGGAAGAGTGAACGTAGGTTTAATCTAAGCTGAATCGCTATAAAAATCGTGTGCAATCTTCTCTTCCCTTAACTCTCTTTACTTAAGTCTATTGCAATATTACAAGTTATCGTAGAAGTTTGTTCCATCGCATAATAGATTTTGAACATATACCAAGAGTCTAGTGTTTCACAAACCTGATTTTGTTTCTCACCCAGACTTTATTTGCAACTTATTCTATTCCGCGATGATTTGTTAAGATTTCTTTTAAACAGTTATTCAACCCCCTCTAGGTGATCTTACTAGCATTATCAATTGGTATCAAATGTGACATCCTGATTTTTAGGTTTTGTTTTCGATTGAATAAGTTTGGCTTTTTATCGAAGCACCTATAGTTTTTTTTCCCTAACTTGATTACTCACGGGATAACTAGTCTATAAGGTGAAGCCGTTAACGAATATAAACGCAATAGACTTGAGAATTCGACCAGGAATCAACTGCTCGACCGTGCTAATCTACAAAGGTCATTACGACACCGTCAAAATCGATCAAAGACCGAAGTGTTTTTACTTATGAGCTAAAGATCTTCTATGACTAATATCTTAGCACCGAGACTCGTGGAAGGACAAAGCAACACCGGGCTATCTTATTTTGATAGAAATGAATACAATGTGTAAAAAAACAAAATGAAAGCATTCTTAAGATCCAGAAATCCTCTAGAGTAGGATGTTGTGGAAAAAGGAATTAATCCAAAGGCTGCTTCTACTTTTGACAAGGGAAAAGAAGTCTTAGACAAGAATGCTGAAGGAATTGATCAAGCAAAAATCATCAAGAGATTGGCTCTTGATGCAAAAGCTATTTATTCCTTATATTGTGTTTATCTCCTACTGAGTATAATAGAATTTCTTCATGTGAAATAGCTAAGGAAATGTGGGATAGATTTCATGTCACTTATGAAGGAACAAATCACGTAAAGGAGATGAAAGTGAACATCCTACTTGGCCAATATGAATCCTTCAAGATGAAGCATGGAGAATCTATTGGAGATATATTCAGTCGTTTTATAGAAATTGTAAACAGTTTGGCGTATCAAGGTCAGTCAATTTTTGCCCCAATTAAGGTTAACAAACTTTTGCAATGACTCTCAAAGGACTGCAATCATGTGAAAACCTCAATCTAAGAGACACATAGGATTATGCTGCTCTCTGTTGATGAATTGATAAACACTCTTCAATCTTATGAAGTAATACAAATCAACGACGAAGATGATCCAAAATGTAAGAAATCAATTACGCTTAAGTCTAATGCTGATTTTGATTATACAAACTCAGACAATGACATAGACGATGAGTAACTTGCTCTCTTGATCAAGAAATTCAGAAAACTAAATAGGAAAGGAAGAAGATTCAATTGAAAAAAAGCAAAGCAAACAAAATTTCCAAAAAAGATCAATGAAAAACGATGAACCTAGTAAGGATGTGATATGTTTTGAGTGTAAGAAGAAGAGACACATCAAGCCAAAATGTCCCTTGCTGAAAAAGAAGAAAGGAAAGTATGAGAAGTACAAGAAAGCTCTAAAAGCAAAAACCTGTAGTGACACAAAATATGAAGAAAGTGACGGGGAATTTGTAAATATCTGTTCAATGGCTCACTCGGACTAAGAATTAGAATTTAATTCAGACACAGATTCCGAAACCAAGATAAACCATTTTGAGATTCCAATTAAAGTGTCCAAATATATAAATGAGTTTTGTTTAAATCTTAAATGCTCTCTTAAAAGGATCTTTGAACTAAAGAGAGAAAATTCTTAACTCAAACAACATGATATTTCTTGGAAAGAAAAGTTTGAGAGTTTGAAAAATAATTTTGATGATTTAAAGGAAAGTTGTTATTATCTTTCCAAAGAAAATGAGATTTTGAATTTCAGATATCACTACAAAATTTTCAAAAGGCTCGAAAACTTTAGAACAAATTATTTCTGCTCAAATTCCCTATTATAACAAATTTGGTTTGGGTTCTAATAAAAAAAGTGATCTTTTGATTGATTTTCCAAAGGTCAGTGAAAAACTTAGACAAAGACCTCCTAAACTTGCTTACAAAAATCATTTTCATTTAGTTTTTACAAAACTTGTTGGTCGAAATGCTCTTAAATGTTCTAAGTGTGGAGACTCATAACATTTTAAAAATGAATGTCCTAAAGTTTGTAAACCTGTTAAGTAAGATTGGGCAAAAACGGTATTTACAACTAACTCTTGAAGACCCAAAAAAAATTGGGTACCAAAGAAAATTTGAGATTTCTTTTTGACTATAGGTTACTATTATAAGGAAAACAAATGATACTTGGACAGTGGTTGTTCTAGACATATGACATGAGACTCAAGTAATTTCAACAAATTAGAAAAAACAAAAAGGAGGAAATGTTTCTTTTGATGTAAATAGTAAGGGAAAAATTATTGGACATGGAACAAGTTCAAAATCAACTTCCAAGAGAATGTTTGTTTTGGAGTCAGTCAAGACTTCTCTTAAACCTTCACCGATCAAAGACATGGCAACATTTACCTTCTGGACATAAATCCAGGGAGTTCTCAATGACTTATCTCAATTCAAGATGAAGCAATTCTTGACACCGCAAGTTAGGACACATTAGAATGAAGTAGATTGTCAAACTATCTTCCAAAAAGCTGGTCCACGGTCTCCCTAAAATGGTGTATCAAAAGTCTGTGCTGTGTACTCCATGTACCTTGGGAAAATAGGTCAGAAGTTCATTCAAATCCATAAATCATTTTTTCACTAGCCACGTCTTGCAACTTCTTCACATAGACCTTTTCGGACCTACTAGAACCCAAACTATCGGCGGTAACAAATATTGTTTGGTAGTTGTAGATGACTACTAAAGATATACATGGGTTTCTTTTCTTGGCAAATAAAGTAGAAGCCTTCTCTTAGTCTTCAAAGTTTGCTAAAAAGGTTCAAAATTAGAAAGGTTATGTTATTTCCAGTATCAAAATTTATCATATGGGAGAACTTGAAAATCAAGATTTTACAAGCTTTTGTGATGAAAATGATTTTCAACATGCTTTCTCTTCTCTTTACACTCCAGAACATAATGAAGTTATAGAGAGGAAAAATCGGTCTTTACAGAAAATGACTAGAACTCTGTTAATTACAAGCAAAATCTCTTCTTGCTTCTAAGCGAAGCGAGTCTCTAACAAAGTCTTTCTAAGGCCCATCCTAGAGAAAACTCCCCATGAAGTTTACACAGGTAGAAAGCTGAATATTTCTTATTTTCATGTTTTTGGTTGCAAGTATTTTATCTTGAAAAATGCCAATGACCGTCTGAGTAAATTTGATGAAAAGTCAGATGAATGGATATTTCTTAGATATTCTACGGCAAGCAAAGCATATATAATCTTCAACAAGAACACGCAAAATGTTGAAGAATTAATGCATGTCAGGTTTCAAGAAGTTGACCAACACCAACAAGATCATACTCAACTTGAAGAATCTAAGTTAGCTTCAGACTAAATGAAGTATGAGTCTCCTAAACTAACCCAGCTTTCTGTCGAACAAGATCAAGTTAGAGAAAAGACCGAAGAATCGACAAAATCAGAGACTCGGCAAATTCTGGAAGATAAGGACATATTCAACAAGAATTAGAAACACAAATCAAGTCATCCTAAATATCTCATCATTGGCAATATAGAAGAAGGAATCCGTAACAAATCCAAGGATAACAGAGACTCAACTTCTCTAGCCCTTATTTCTGAAAAGGAACCAAAGGGAGTAGAAGAAGCCTTAACCAATGAAAGCTGAATAGAAGCAATACAAGAAGAGCTTAGGCAATTCAAGATCAATAATGTTTGGGAGTTGGTTCCCAAGCCAAAAGGAAAATTTGTAATTGGAACAAAGTAGATGTTCAGAAACAACATGGATGAAAAATGTAGAGTGACTAGAAACAACGCAAGACTCGTAGTAAATGGATATACACAAGAAGAATGAATAGACTATTATGAGACATTTGTGCCGATAGCTAGGTTAGAAGCTATAAAGCTATTACTTGCATATGCATATCTTGATAACTTCAAGTAATTCTAGACGAACGTCAAAGTGCCTTCCTAAATGGTTTCATCCAAGAAGAAGTCTATGTAAAACAACAGCCAGGATTTGAAGACCTTAGAAAATCAGACTTTGTCTATAGACTGAAGAAAGCTTTATATGGTCAAGCGGGCACCTCAAGCTTGGTATGAGACTGAGCACATTTTTGGTGAGTAATGGTTTCAAGAAAGGTATGGTTGACACCACTTTATTTATCAAAAAGGAAGGTAAAGATTTTCCACTTATTCAAAATATATGTAAACAATATCATCTTTGGTTCTTCTGATGAACTTATGTGCAAGAAATTTTCCAAATCTATGCAGGAAGAGTTCAAGATGAGCATGATGGGTGAATTGACATTCTTTCTAGGTCTACAAGTCAAACAATCAAAAGAATGAACCTTTATCTATCAAGAGAAATATGCCAAAGATGTCATCAAGAAGTTTGAAATGGAGAACTGTAAGAAGACTGAAACTCTTATGTCAACTCCTCCAAACTTGACAAAGATGAAGACAAGAAGCAAGTGAACCAAAAGATTTACAGAAGCATGATCGATTCTCTTCTCTATCTTATTGCTTCATGGCTTGATATTTTATTTAGTGTATGAATGTGTGCTAGGTTCTAGCTAATCCTAGAGAATTACATCTCGGTGCTGTTAAACATATTATCAAATACATTGCAACTAATCCAAAATTAGGTCTATTGTATCTACAAGGAGAAGACTTTACTCTACCTGGATATTCAGACGCTAACCTAGCTGGTTCTAAAGTCGACAGGAAAAGTACGTCTGGGACATGCCAACTCTTGAAACAAATGTTAGTGTCCTGGTATTCTCAAAAGCATAACATTGTGGCACTCGCAACAGTAGAAATATAATATGTTGCTCTTGGTCTTTGTTGTTCTCAAATTTTACGGATTATGCAACAACTAAGAGACTTTGAAATAAAAGAATCTTCAACTAAAATTAGATGCGACAACACAAGCACAATCAATCTCACCAAAAATCTCATTCTCCATTCAAGAGTGAAGCATATTGAAATCCAGCATCATTTTATAAGAGACCATGTACCAAATGGTGAAATCAACGTTCAATTTATTGTACAAAATAATCAACTAGCAGATATTTTCACCAAGCCCCTAGAGAAAGGTTCATTTGAATTCATTCGTAAAAAATTGAATATTACTTATACGTTTGGTCAAAGTCTATGCAAAGCAAACTCGTCAATTCAATCTTCTAGAAGAGATATCCTTCTGAAAGCATTTCTAGACTCAAGTAGTTATATTTCAAATTTTGGCACATAAGTTTCCTTCCTTCTCGAACAGGTATGAATATTTTAATTGAATTTTTACTTGCCATTTATGGTTTTTGGAAATTGTTATATTTTATTTACTTCCTAATTTTTCGGATTCAATATTTCCAAAATTTTTACAGTTATTTTTGAAATTTCCAAAATGGAAGTTATTTTCTTCCTTGTATCCATTCATTTGCCTTGATTCAGCTCCTTTAAATAAACCTACTACTTTTCTTCATTCGACTACAAAATCTTTCACAAAACTTAATCTCTGTAAACTCTCTTTTCTCTCTCATTTTTTATCATCTCTTTCTTTGCAAATCCCAGCCTCGATCACTCGTCATCATGTCTTCAAAATCCTCTAAGTCTATCTCGATCTATTCACAGTAGAAGTCATCCTACATTGCCAGTCGTGAGCCTCATTTCATGAAGGATATTCAAACACACTTTGATATCACAAGAGAAGAATCACCGCAAAGCACAAATCAACCGTCTTTAAAGGAATAAGTCACTTAAGATGCAACTCCCATCTTGGTAAGGAAACTCAATGTTCTCCTTAAGCATTATAATTTCTTAAAGAAAGGAGGGAGTCTTATGGACTTTATCATAAATTTTTGAAAGAAAATTGGTACGGAAACGAGACAATATTTTTAAAAACCATGGGGAAATGGGGTTAATGAAACCTAGACAAGTGAAGGAGGAGTTTATTGTCTTTTCAGCTGACCCTAGATTTGGAACGGAAAGTCAGCCTGAAGGGAAGAAGGAAGACGACGATGAGAGGATGTTTAAGAATTTCCAACCCAAAATGGGTATTGCTGCTGAGATTATTGGGTCTAAAGAGAAGTTGTTTAGGCCTAAAAAGCACAAAAAGGTTTATGCGCAAATACTAAACAGGGGTGTTATCAATCCTCGCACAGTGGACTTTGATTTTCTAGATTCAATCAAAGTACACTTGAGGAAAAAAATTTATAAACTTCAAATCGAGAAGTTTTGTGTGGAGTCGTCCGATACTTATCCTGAATTAACTGCCTATTTTTACTCAAACTTGTCTGTTCTGGATCCCACACATATTCAATTCATTGTATGTGAGAAAGTGTTTGATGTTCATGTTGATCTAATGGCTGATATTCTAGGAGTTGAAAGAAGTGGTTTTATGTCCATAAATGCCTCGAATGATGAAGTAATTTAGTTTCTAGTGAAAGATAAGATTCCTAGGGCAAGTATAACCTATTCCAGGATGTCTGTTTCAAATATTTTGCTTTATAAGATTGTCATCAAGTGCATCAAACCAAAGGCTGCCTCCAAGACTAATGTTTCGAAATTTGAGACCAAAATAATGTGGGCCATTTGCAACGAAGTTGCCTTCTCTCTACCTCACACTATTCTACTGCACATGTACAAAAGAGTAATGAAGGAGAAATGTCAACTTCCTTATGCAGCATTGATAACTAGGCTCTTTCAACATTTTCATATTCAACCTCCTTCTAGCCTGTGCTCTAAAACCATCCTTCCTATGCAAATTGGACTTAAAATGATCTCCAAAATGAAATTAAAGGATAACTTTGATGTTCTGAAACTTATGAAAAAGGAATCTGCTAATTCAACTAAGACATGAGTTGTAGCTAAGAAAAAGAGGAAATGAAAAAGTGTAGTCTCTAGTACCCCAAAAGAAAAAAAAAAACCCTATCTTTTTGATACGAGATGAGGATGAGGAAAAAAATGAAGACAAAACTATCTCTGATATTGTGGTAAATATTTCCATGAGAGACCCAATTATAGGTATAACGAATTCTAAAGAAGAAACTAAAGAAAGCAAGAAAGAACTAGAAAATGAAAGTGAAGAAGAAGAAACTAGAGAAAAAGAAGGAGAGGAGGACAACCCAAACGAAGCTGAGGAAGATGACGATCAGAATAAAGAACAGGATCATCCTAACAATGAATGAGATGATGCAAGGGAACATGCTAAAGATGCTGCTGGAAATAAGAACGACGGAAATGATCAACAAATCAGTTATAAAGGTGCTGGAAAAAGAAGTATTCCAAAAGGTGGAGATATTATTCCTCATACTGAAGTTACTAAGACGGGGGAGTGGGTGAGAAAACTCCTTTTCTGGACCCAATCGCAAAACCAACCATAAGTGATGGTATCAATTGCTTTCCATTAGACACAGAGGACATTTACGTCTCTCATTTCCTTAAGGAATCTTTTGGAGCTGAGAATCAACAGGCTGATGTTTAGGGAGAGCAACATATTTCCAAAGTACAGACTGATTTTCCTTCAAATTTGGATATCCCTCTAGTGCACTTTGTAGAAGCTATTGTTCAAACCGAACTAGATTCAATATCCTTGGATAGTCAAGCTCCTTCTAGAAATTGAGGCACAACAATATGAAATGGAGGTTGAATCCAAAAGTTGCATGCTCCCTTGGTACTACCGTAGAATCTTTTAATGGGAAGGTACGGTTTCTTGATGACAAAGTTCATACCATCAACCAGTAAGCAACTCAGAATTTGGCTAAGATCGAGACTGTCTTTGATCATTGCCTAACAAAGCTTGAGGAGACCATGTAGAATTGGGAAGATTTTCGTTTTGTTTGTGTTCCTAAAAACCCCTAATCTTTCCTAAAAACTTCATTTATGTTTTTGTGCTAGTTTTTTTCTCTTTTTGATGTTGACAAAAAAGGGGAGACTTTGCATATTTTAATGTTTTGGTGTGTTGGTGTGCTTTTTGTGCATATTTTCGCAGATTTTTGAGTTGTGATTGCTTTCAATAAGTATTATGCTTATCTAATGTTTGCTTATTTGTAAACTCTATATCTTGTGCTACTAAAGTGTTGTTTTGTAGTGTTGTTCTATAAATTTGTATGAAAATTTTGTTACCATCAAAAAGAGGGAGACTACTAAGAAAACTTCTATCAAGATTTTGAAGTTGACAAAACTTTGTGTTTCTAATGCTTATTTTAAGTACAAATTGCTTGTGAGTTGTTTCTAATGACTTATCAAGGTTCTATCGAAGACTCTTGCTTAAGTCTATTTCATCCCAGAAGTGTTTTCCATTTTGATGAAGTCTAGATTGAGATAATGTCCAGAACAAGAAAGAGTCCAAAACTAGACTCAACAACGTGTGGCACAAATGAATTTTATATAAATGAATATATATATATATATATATATATATATATATATATATATATATATACATTGATTAAGTCAATCACAAATTTGACAATATCAATCTTGAAGATAAGTTCTTTATGATGAAGTTTTACTTATGGAAACGTAAATTCTGATTGTATGAACAACCAAAATCAGTGGAATTTCCATTTCTATCTTCAAACGGCTACAAAATTTCTTTAATAAATTCTGTCCAAAGAGGTGATTGGAAAAAGTTCCTCAGGAGAATGTCAATGGCTAATGTGGCGTGGAGAAGTATTTAAAGGAGGTCATTCGGTCAAGCTGAAGTGGGGGACGTGAAAATTAGAATTCCAAAGTCTGAAACTTCTCTCAACTACTTGTCTTCTTCAGTGTGCCTTATAAGTTGTGTTCAAGAGAAAAAAAAAAGTGACCCGGTGAGTTAGAAGATTCTATCACTGAGTATTTGCATTGACAATTTGTAATTCTCTATTGATATTATAGTAAAATCCAGCTAGTAAGCTGTTAGCGTGAGAAAGTGGACGTAAGCTTAGTTTAAGCCGAACCATTATAAAAATCGTGTGTAATCTTCTCTTTTCTTAACTCCCTTTACTTAAGTTTGTTGCAATATTACAAGTTATCGTAGATGTCTGTGTGGCATCCCAAAATTCATGGCGACCTCCAGATACATTAAGGCCTATGAATAGGTGATGGAAGTACCATCAAGTTGTATTGTAGCCATTTAATCCATAATTTGCAATAAGATTTATGGCCAAGTTTTTAATGGATAATTATTTGATAGGAAAGAAAATTCTACTCTTGGCTATGTGGTTTATAGGCTGGAATTTATTAATTAATGTTGTAAGTTTTATGGCCAAGTGAATAAGTGTAATTAGGTAAATTATATGATGGGTAATTAGGTGGTAATTAAATGGGAGCAACTAGAGAAGGGTGGGCCAAAATACTAGACAAAGACCAGCCCACAAGCCCCCACCATTCGGCCATTTAGGCCTGGCCTGCGAAGCCCAAGGGTGAAAGGAGCTGCCGTTGACCAAGGGGGGGAGGAGGCCCGGCCCATCTTCTAGCCCATCATGTGCATGGGAGAAATGCCAAGTGTCTTTCCCCAAGGGCCAAGTGGCATTGCATGCAAACCAAATGATGAAGGGAAAGAAAAGAAGAGGGGGCGGATTGAGGGGGAGTTACCGTCCCGAGAGAGAGAGAGAGAGAGTGGGTCCGAGAGAGGGAGAGCGAGCGTGCGAGAGAAGAAGAGGAAGAAGGAGGAGGTCATTCACCGCCTAGTCGCCGCCGTTCGTTCACCGCCTTGCCCCGCCATCCTTGTCGCTGTGTTTGTGCTCAGATTTGAGGCAAGTGGAGTCCACAAACCTACCCTTTGCTGCTGTGATATGTGTTGTGAGGGATGATAAACTTTGGTTGTGGTAGAAGTGAAGAAATTCGAAGCTCTAGGGAGAAATATGATAGCCTTGCATTCTGTTTTCTAGGAAGGCAGTCCAACCTTTGATGAATTTGTGAGCTGTATGCGACTTTTTAGTTGGAATATTATTTTGACTCCTTGATGAAAGTTGTAGAGAACTTCTTGGAGAGTAACATATCAAAATTTCAGAATAAATGAACAAGTATAGACTGGTGAAACTATTTTCTTTGGAGAAGTCAGATCTGGAATCGAAATGCTGACCTAGTATGATTCTGTGAATTTTATAAAATTCTCCGGTTGAAATTTGATCTTGTGTTATGAATGGAAGTTGAAGATGACATGTTAAGGAGTAACATACTAAAATTTTAGAGGAAATGGATGATTTTAGGTTGGTGAAATTATTTTTATTTGAAATGGTCAGGTCTGGGAATTTTTTCCGAGAGTTAGAGACGGCTACGGTGATTATATTTTTTAATCTATCACAAATATGATTTTTAGTTCTACATGAAATATTTAATTCTGGACCTTTTCTATAACATATAAAAATTTCAGAATTTTTGGAGCTAATTTATGATTTTTACAGAATTTGTGAATGAAACTGTGTATGGCAATATTCCGAAATTTTAAGGACTGTGATGCGTGGATTGTACTGATTTGTGTGTTTTTCTTTTGATATGTTTTTCTTCACGGAATACTTTCCTCTAGATATTTTATATAACATGTCAAATTTTTAGAATTTAATAAGGCTGTTTACTAATTTTCCAAGAATTATGACCAAAGGAGCGTAATCTGTTTTTATCCGAAATTTAGTTATATTTTCAAAATAAATGAAATTGCTCCATGTGATATGATGTTTTGAGTGGTTGATTATGCTGCATATGTGGTGACATATGGCATGTTATATGAAATCAAAAGCCGGTTGAAAACCTTGATATTGTTGCATCAAATGCTATGTTGAAATTGAAATACATGTGTAAATATAAATTAAGATAATAACAAGACCGTCGGAAGTGTGAGCCGACGATGCCTCGGGAGTTTCGAGATGCCCGGAGTGTGTGTGCCGGATACCCAGAGGTGTGTGCCGGAGGTTCCTCTCGATGCCAGGTTGGATGCGAGCGATAAATTGTGGGATGCAAACATTGGTCCCTAGAAAGAAAAATGATGTGATCTAATTAAAAAATAAAGATCGAGAATTGAATCGTGCACATGGATGTATGTTTGATAGCATGGATGATATGAATGTTAGTGATATAAGTTTGGCTACTTGATGATACATATATAAGTGCATGGTGGTATATGCACGTTGCATGATGATATGCATGGCTGCTCAATGATATAAGTACAAGTGCATGGTGATTTATGCATGTTGTATGGTGATATATGCATGGCTGTAAGGTGAGGTATGCTTGAATGCATGAATGATATGTGTTTTATTCTTGATACCTTGATTGTTATGTTTGACATATTGTGTAGTTTGGTGGATCTTTCTGCTGAGTGGTTGTACTCACCCCTTTTTGGGGATTAACATTTCAGATAAGAAAGATGCCTTTGCTACCAGTTGCTGCACGCGGTACCTATTATGGATTGCCATCTGATGTCGAGGTGGAGTGCACAGAGCATTCATGTACTAGTGTACTTGGTCTGGTGTATGTCCGAGTCCGTGTCTTAGTGATGTACGATGTGGGTCTTCCTGATGGCCTGGTTATCCAAGAGTTTTTGTCTGTTCATGTCCGGTGTGGTGGAGTGATGTTAGGGATGCCGCCGCCGCCGCCGCCGCCCGATGCACCGAGTTGGGTGTGATGGCACGTATAGCTGGTGGGACCTAACACTTTTTGGGGATGGCCAACGCTTGTTGATGGAGAGGTGTACATGTTTGATGTAGGGTCGAGTTCTCTTTTGAGTTATAGCCAAGTATAGTTAAAAATCTTGACATTTTGTTGTACCGACCCGAAATATCCATCGTGAAAATATAAATAAAAGTGACTCGGCTTTGTCTTTTCATATGAAGCGTAGGTGGTGTGCATTGCATTATTGTTATTGAAGTGAGGAGTGGTGAGATACGTTTATGCTTCCGCTGATGAACTGCGCTGGGACATTTACAAAAAAAAGAAATGGAAAAGTATTATATTGATCAACCCCTATGAACTATGGTTTCACTTTAATTAAAAAGTTACCTTACTAGTATGTAATAGGATGAGTGACAAGTACTGTGGTGACCCTAACGGATTGGGGGCCATCAAGTGGTGCCACGATCTGTTCAGCGTATAACAGATTTTGAATATCTACCAGAAGTCTTGTGCTTTGCGAATTTGATTTTATTTCTCATCCAAACTTTACTTGCAACTTATTCTATTCCGCAATTATTTGTTAAGATTTTTTTTAACACCTATTCAACCTCATCTAAGTAATCTTACTAGCATTATCAGCCACCACCAAGAGCATGGTCCAATGCAATGTGGGCGATGCTACTCCTGTATTTATATGCTCCTTGTGTCCAAGAAAAAGAAGAATCTGCTCAGATAATTTTGGATTAAGGAAGCCCAGCAAGTCATTTTTTCTGTTCTCGGTGTTCGCAGTGTTCACTGTACAGGTTACTACCTAGGTGAAGGTCGAGAATTTGATGATGACTCGTATCCATGGTTATGTTATCTTATTTCCTCTTACTATTATCTAATTTCTCATATATTTTTTGTTTTTTAATTCTATAAGATGATCGATTGGATTCAATTACATCATTTTATCTATGACAACATTTATAAATGTTGGGGTGAGCTAAGAATGTCAATGTCACACCCCGATCCTCAAGCGCGCGCCCATCCCGCAATGGTCGATACAAATGCGACGTTCCCAAGTGGTGTCCTGCCCCATTCATTTTAATACGCATGTGGAAGTGAAATAATAATTCCCTAACAATAAATAGCATGGGATAGAAATAGCAGGATACAAATTTCCACAAAACACCTTTTATAAACACACTAGGTTTAGGTACAAAAGGGTCTAGCCAAAAGTTTACAAAATATCGACTCTCAAAAAGAAACGGTCCTACAACAAACTAGCCGGACACATATGCCGATCTTGCAAACTCCACCTCCACAGACTCCGAGCTTCGGGTCCTCCACCAACACCATCTATGTGACATCCTGAAATTTCAATCATGTTTTCAATTAAATAAATCGAGCTTTTCATCGACGCGCCTATAGTGCTATTCTCTAAGCTGATCACTCCTGAGATAACTAAACTATCGGGAAAGTCATTAAGGGATTTTAATGCAATAAACTTGAAAATTCGACAAGGAATCGACTACTCAACCGTGCTTATCTATAGAGATCATTACAGCACAGTTAAAAATCAATTAGAAATCAGAGATAAGTCGGTTCGATTAAGATGTGTGGCTAAACGTGGGAGATTCCACTAAATTGCAAAATTCTCGTTGATCGATACTAAACTAATTTTTTTGTCGTTTTGGTACTGTGTCCATATTTGGAACCTCAATATTTTCATGATCTGAGAGTTGCCAATATGTCGAAAAGGTACATTGTGGCTTGAAAATAATCAACCAAGAGTCAATTGCACCAAAAAAATTCTAAAAGCTACCCAGTAGGCTAGGTCACGCTAAAATCGCGCCAGATTGAAATTAACCACGAATTTAAATCTGATTTTAGAAATTGAAAGTTCTATCATGTCACGAGTCATTTTAGGAACGTCAATCCATCCTCCGAAAATTTTTCTGCAAACCGAGATTTTTGGCGAAAATTTGATATAGGCTGTTTTGGACCGGAAAATTCAGAGGACCATTTTTTATCACATCTTTGGGATACAAGTGGGTTCTATTTGCGAGGAAAAATGTCAGTTTGATCATGGAAACGATGATGGAATTTATGAGGGCCGAATTGAATCAATTCAAGTGAGAATTGAAGAGGATTTTGGGAAATTAAGTCCAAAATTCGTAGCCCCTTGGTCCATGACCTTTTCGACCACCTCCTTGGCTTCCTAAGGAAGCTTTGGCTGCTGCAATTGTGCTGAGGAAGCCAGCCCAACTGGTGGGACCTCTCCAAGAGACAAAAGGGAAAGGAAGAAGCAAGTTAGGACCCTCCACAAGCTTTGGTGTCTCCTTCTTCTTCCTCTGCAGTTGCTTTCCCCATTAGAAACCCTTTGAGCTCCCAAAAATTGCAAAGAAAGGAAGCCAGCATCCCCCTAGCCGTCAAGCAGTCCGTTGAAGCCCTGGAACGCCATCACTGCCGTCGCTGCTGTCGGGCGCTTAGCCGCGAGCCCGCATGCACCGCCCGCTATCTGCAAGTCCAATCGTGCCGTCTCGCCTCCTATCATGCCCAGCCACTGTCCCCCACGTCCCTTAACCGTCGTGGAGGTTGTCGAAGCCCGTCACACCACCGAACAACAACCGCCTCCACCCACCTGGCTGCCACTGCCTCCACCAATCCTTGGTCGCCCAACCAACCATCCAAGCCACCATTCGATCCCCCATCCAAAACCGAAACCCAGCAACCCATCATGAGCTTCGAGGCCCACTTTGGACCCTTTCCCGGCCTCGAAAGGTGTCCCCACTTCGGAGTTTATCGATCATCTCCACCTTGCCATCCTCGTGAACTCATCGGATTTCAAAATTGGTGAGTTTACTCACTAAAATTTGCTTAGGGAGTTATTTATGCTTAAGAGTTGATTAGTTTAGGTTAAGCTTGGATTAGGTGGTTAGTTAGAACGGATTAGCAATTTAATAGTTCACTATTGCATATTAGGTGGTTAAAGTAGTGTAAGTAGCAAGTAGATAAGTTGTATTATTTATCTAGATAAGTTCGGAAATTTTCCGGGCCCGTTTCGGTATTTAATTAAGCTTTTCCGGCCTAAGTTGCATTACGGTAATTAAATGTATTTATTTAATTAATTTTAGTATATATTTAATTATTTATTATTTTTCAAAAATTAGACCGGGATAGCCGGTAACCGAAATTCCGTGCTGATTGCAATGGTGTGATTGGTTTATTTAATTTAATGCTATTTTGTGCTAATTGAGTGGAATTTGTAATTTTGGAAATTTATCCCAAATTTGAGTATTTTCAGTATTTAATTAGAAAATATCGAACATCGGTTTACAACGCCAAAAATGAGTTTGTGGATTACATTAAATGGTGGAATTTTTGAAAAGGAAAATATTGTATTTTGGCTAAGGCCAATCGTGTACCCACACACGATTATTTTTATCGAGTATGATAAAAATTGTGAAATTCTCAGTTGGTGAGAACAGTATACTATATCAGCTTACAAGCTTTGAAATATCAACTTAGGGCAAGCAGCATATTTTATCAGCTTAGAGTGAGCATCATCAATATACTATATCAGCCTACAAGGTTTGATATATCAGCTTAGAGTGAGCAGTATACCTTGGCAACTTTTGGTAAGCATTATCAGTATACTATATCAGCCTAAGGGCTTTAATATGTCAATTTAGAGTGAGCAGTATACTTTATCAGTTTAGAGCGAGCTATATTACTTATCAGCTTAAAGCGAGCTATATTATTTATCAGTTGAGAGTGAGCATTATCAGTATACTATATCAGCCTAAGGGCCTTGATATATCAGCTTAGAGTGAGCAGTATACTTGATCAGCTTCGATGAACTATACTATCTGTTGTCAGCTTAGGGTGAGCAATGTTTGAGTTGATCAAATCGTGTGGATGGTATTGATGGTATGGAGTCGAGTGAGTCGACTAATCAATGTTTGATGTGAATTGAATTAAAATGATTAGATGATTATATGAATTGTACTCACTTGCAGGAAGGAACTGAGGCAAAGGTAAGTTCTCTGATTTGTGCTTGTGCTTAGGCAACACTTGAGGTGTATTTCCTTCCTAGTCGGAGTTTAAGGGGTGAACTTGTTGAGACGTCGTCTCACCCCGTCGTGGGCTAACATTTTCAGGTCCTTAGATGGAGGCTTCTCCTGAGCATTTTGGCAAGCCAAAGAAGGTCATCAAGCAGGTATTTTACATTCCGCTTCATGGGGACCCAAGGGCATGGGTCTATAAGCTCGTAAGATCCATCGCCAGGTTGATGCGAGTCTATCTTAGATGGTACCCCATCAATACAGATCATGGTATCGTCACGAGCGAAATGGACCCAGAGGAAGTCCCCTACCGGAATTTAAGATCCCTATGTTGGTGTTGGAGGTAACTTTTAGAAAAGGTACGGCTGACCCTTCAAGTGGTTCAATGGTGAACCCGAGTCTATCAGATATAGGGTCCCCGAAGTATTTAGTTGAAGACTCAAATGTTTAGAGGACCTGTAGCTTTTCCATCTTTTGCAGACTTGTATATATAGACTAATATTGTATATGACTTAGTTTGATGTGTATATAAGTGTGTTGTGGTTTTCGAAAATTTGTATTATTTTTCGCTTTCCTATCCCATATGATTGTTGTCTAGGGATTATTATTCGCTCGCATGCGCATTAAAATGAATGGGTCGGTGACGCGTCCTAAGACGTTGCAATTTAATCTACTATCGAGGGATGAGCACGCACTCAGAGGATCGGAGCGTGACAATCTAAGGACCTGAAAAGTTAAGCCCACGACGGGGTGAGACATTGTCTCAGCAAGTTCACCCTCCTAAACCCTTATTATGAAGAAAATACACCCAAGGGTGGCCTAACCACACAATGCGAGAGAACTTATCTTGCCTCGGTTCCCTCCTGCACGTCAGCATGGTTCATATACACGAATTGCATAAAATCAAGGCACACAACAATTGAAACGCCTCACTCAACTCAATCAGACCTAAAAGGTATCGATTATAAAGCCAAACTGTTATGACACGTCACATACCATGCCACACAATTTTGTCTCATAATCAGGCGCATCTAACTCAATGAGTATAGGTCCAGAATCTATTGCGACCCAAATCCCAATGAATGGGTAACGTCCGGCGTAAACGCTTGTGACAGGTTCTCTTAACCAACACACAACCATTCACTCTCGGTCTAGGATACCGTGCTTTGCACTCAAATGTCTTAATTAAAATAGTGATCCTGGCCTATTTTCTTCATATTAAAAACACCTGGTGAAAATAGTCGTGTATGGGTACATGGTCAGATCGAACTCGAAAAATTCATAACCTTCTTTTTAAAATCTCACTATTATATATAGTATATAAAATCACTTTCGGTGTTAAAATCCAACACCCGGAATTTTCTAAATAAATAATGAAATTTCCCAAATTTTGAAATAAATTACCAAAAATCCAATCAGTACTCAATTGGCACAAATTAACATCCAATTGCATAAACTAAACACACCATTGTAATCAGCACGAAATTTCGGTCACCGACTATCCCGGTCTAATTTCCTGAAAATAATAAATAATTAAATAATTACCAAAATTAATTAAATAAATACAATTAAATGCTATAAATAGGAACTTAGGCCGGAAAAACCTAATTAAATACCGAGACAGGCCCGGAAAATTTCTAAACCAATCTAGATAATTAATACAACCTGACTAGTCCCTAATTAATTTAATCTAATCACCTGATATGCAAAATTGGATAATTAAATCACTAATCTAGTCTAACTAACCACATAATTCTTAATTAGCTTAAACTAATTACCTCCTAAGCATAATTAACCTCCTAAGCAAGGTTTAGTGAGTCAACTCATTGGATTTGCGAGCTAATGAATCCATGGCGATGGTAACACAGAGACAAGCGACAAACTCCGAAGCGGCGACACCAAGCGAGGTCGGGAAAAGCTCGGAAAAGTTCCACGAAGCCTCACGGCTTGGCCGAGCTTCGGTTCTGCTTGCTAGTCGAGGGAGCAGGTGAATCACTCCCAGCGGCTAAAACAATGAAGGAGGACCGACGGAGCTGCTGCAAGGCTAGGCGGAGGCAAACGGTGGCTACGGCGGCCTAAACGGCAACCCACGGCGGCCAAGCGATCTCGCTAGGTGGGTGAACGAAGCGCACGTCGAGTAGGGGTGGCGAGAATAGCGGCATGCGAGCGGCTAGGCTAGCGATGGTCAAATGAGCGTGCAACGGAGGAGGGGCTGCTGCTCGGTTTTCTCTGGTTTTGGAGTTCCAAAATTGTCCAACAATGGAGAAAGGTGATCTACTAAAGGGGGAGAAGCCAGCTGCAAGGGAAGGGGGGCCACCAACCTTCTAGATGGCTTTCTTTGTCCCCTTGCGCTCAACCAACAAGCCCCGCCACATAGGCTGTCATCATCAACCATTTGCAACTCCTTGGCTTCTTAAACAAGCCTCCCAAATGGTCCAAATGTTGCACATCATGGGGGGGGGCTATGAATTTGAAACATTTTCCCTCAATTTGATTCAATTCTCCTCCAATTCTCCTTCAATTGAACTCAATTCGATCCCCATAAATTCAACCAAGGTGCTCACACTCCAATTCACATTTTTTCCTCGACAATCCATCCAACTCGAATCCCAAAAACGCGACCAAAAATGATTCTCGGATTTGTCGAAAATCTCGGTTTGCAGAAAAATCTTTGAAAGATGAGCCAACGATCCTAAAATGACTCATGACATGACATGACATAACTTTTAGGAATCTCAATCGGATTCAATTTCGCGATTAATTTCGATCTGGTGCGATTTTAGCGTGACCTAACCTACCGAGTAACTTTTAGGAATTTTTGGTGCAATTGACCCGTGGTTGATTATTTTCAAGCCACATTGTACATCTTCAACACATTGGTGACTCTCGGTTGTCGTGAAAATCTCAAGATTTCAAATATGGACACAGGATAAAAAATGACAGAAAAATTGATTTAGTGTCATTCGATAGAAATTTTGCAATTAGGTAGAATCACCCACACAATAATCACATACCTCTATTGAATCGACCTATCTCCGGTCTCTAATCGATTTTGACGGTGCCGTAATGACCTTTGCATATGAACACGGTCGAGTAGTCGATTCCTAGTCGAATTCTCAAGTCTATTACGTTAAGATCCCTTAATGGTTTCACTTAATAGGCTAGTTATCTCTTGAGTGGCCAATTCAGAGAAAAATGCTATAGACACGTCAATGAAAAGCCAATTTCATCTCATCGAAAACAGAGTTGAAAATCGGGATGTCACGAGTCAAGAATGACAAATCGGTGTCCTTAGGGACTTCACTTTCTAAACAGTTTTATACACTAAATATAAAGGCTTCATTCTAGAGTTGCATTCTTTTACAATGATCATTAGAGAGTCCTATGGCGAAGATATTGTAGACACAGAGATAGATATTTCTGAGGACGACAACGAGTATGAAGATGCTTTAACAATGACACACGATGTTGAATTCCTTCCACCTTCTCCTATTACTAATCTTTCAATTTCCTTTTTTTTTTTTTTTAAAGATTCAATGAAATTTAAATCTTTGAGTAATTTGCATTTTGGGTCACTAAGTACCAGTAGCCTAGGCATGCATTTGTAAAATGAAATGTGGAGCTCGTGCACAGAGTCTAGTCTACTTTTTGCTGCTAAAGATTTTTGCATCAAAATCTTCCGATGAGTTGTTGCTTTTATCTTTTAGAAAAAAAAGATCATTAATTATGAAGAAATTGACTTTCTTTAAAAATTTCGCCTTCAGCATTTTTTTTTTATTTGGATTGCTTTATCTATAATGTAGTATCAACGATCACAAACAAAATATACTAATTGTGTAACCATAGAGAAAGATTATGATGTTTGAGCAATTTATATGATTGTGTGACCATAGAGAAAGAATATGATGTCAGAGGATTCTGCTTCTATTTTCATGCTTGCCACGTAATCTTATATTACTGATGTCATTCTTCACTTTGAATTGCTCCTCCTTCTTGTATTCATGTGATGTCATTGGTGCATTTTCTTTTGACCTTCACCGTGATAGAGTTGTCATATTGTATTATTCTTTTTTTTTTTCATGGATTTATTAATGTTTTAGGAACTCAGATCATGCCAGATTATATTTTATAGTTGTTAGCATTCTTGACTTTGAAGTTTTAAGTTGATTTCCTTCGTATACTCGTATGATGGCATTACATGGACAAGTACAGATGTTGATTGCTCTTGTTCTGCTCAGTTTCGCATCTTCAGTTTAGGAGAATGTTTATATGACGTGTCTACAAATAATTTTTTACAACAGAGAAGGAGAAACCAAACCACAAGAAAAGGAATGGAAAAGACCATCATTGACGACTTAGGAAAAAGCATGAATTTAGCGGATCTGATCAGGTCAATAGCTTGCCACAGCAGAATTCGGAGGCCCTGTTTTTAGAATCCGATGAGGAAGATTTCTTTGTATCCGCTCTACTTAAGAAAAAGTCTTCTGCAAAGAACTCAGAAATAAATTTCCCAGTTGTAGTCATTTCAACACCACTAGATGTTGTCAAGACGAAGCGAAAGCATGTTGGAAGCACCGCCATGAAATCATCTGAAAGTTTGTCTGCTTTTGTTGGCTGTGAACCTGGAAGGTAATTGACTAAATTAGAGACTTAACAATATGTTACCTTTTTAACTTTTTCCACAAGAAGAGTTTTCATTGATTTGCTGGAAATGTTTTGTCTGCACACTTATCTCAGTTTGAATAGGTTATGTAATGTCTAACTGAAGATAATAGTTCAGGAATGGTTTCTTGACTATTGTTAGAAATGGAACTTATGTTTTAGTTACTCGTATAAAGCACAGGGCCTCCCTATAAACATTATAAAATCAGATACACTCGGATGCATATATTCCATCTAACATCTTGATACATTGGAATCGACACTGCAAAAAAAAAAAAAAATGAAGAGTAAAAAGCATCTTTATGTCCTCACGTTCTTATTGACTCTCGTTGTCCAAACTCACATATATAATGGTACCTGGTTGAATGCATTGATCCTGTAGCCGGGTGTCCTAGGGTTCATTCCACATGTAATCTTTGACGTGATGTAGCAACAAGTTGGACCCATCTTGAAATTATGAAAGACCTCCATTTGTATGTCGCCCCTTCCTACCTTTTATTCATGTCAGTGACTCCACATATACGTATATGATGAAAGATTGAAATACTAGAAATTTTTCAAAATGATTGTGCTTGAAGCCTTCGAGCAAACTTCAGAATTTTTTGTCTTGGAACTCTTATTATTATTGCTTGTTAGGGCAGGTAGCTAAGCATGACTACTTCAGGAGTAAAGGTTGAGCGATGACATTTCTAATTGCATTTGTAAATGATTTGTATTAAGTCTCATGGCAAGCACTTGTCGGTTGGCTAGACACTAATGAAAGTGGTTACACGATCCTTGTAACAAGGAAAAATTCAACTTTACCTGGGATTTTCTTGTCTGTAATGAATAGGCGTTCTACAGTTGAGATTGAGCGAGTTCCAAGTGGAGAGAATTGCAAGAAGTCCATAAAGAAGAAAATGAAGGACAATAGCTTGCCACAACAAAATCCCGAGGGCCGGTCATCAGAACCTGACCCTGAAGATTTCTTCGTATCTTCTCTAGTGAAGAAAAAGTCTTTTGCGAAGGACTCAAAGACAAGGGTCCCAGATATAGTCATTGAAACGCCGCTAGATGTTGCCAAGAAGGAGCAAAAGTAAAATGGATGCACGGCCGTGAAATCATCTGAAAGTTTATCTCCTTCTGTTGTCAACGCCGAACCTGGAAGTCATTTGACTGAATTAGAGACTTGATAATATGTTGCCTATTTTACCTTCTTTTTTTACGAGAAGAGAAGTCATTTATATGCTGAAAATGCGTCAGCTTCGCACTTATCTCAATTTGAATAGGTCAGGTACCGTCTCAAGGACTCTCGACCATGGTGAGACTTGGAACTTATGTTTTAGTTACTCAACCAGAAATTTTCCAAAATGGTTGTGCTTGAAGCCTTCGAGCAAACTTTGGAATTTTTCGTCTTGGAACTCTTGGTGTTATGGCTTGTTAGTGCAGATAGCTCAGCATGACTACTTCAAGGGTAAATGTTGAGCGATGACCTTTCCACTTGCATTTGCGAACTATTTGTATTCTCATGGCAAGCACTGGTCGGTCGGCTAGACACTAATGAAAGTGGTTAAACAATAATTGCAACAAGGAAAAATTCAACTTTGCCTGGGATCTGCTTATCTGTGATGAATAGGAGTTCTGCTGTCAAAGTTGAGCAAGTTCCAAGCGGAGAGAATTGCAAGAAGTTCAAAAAGAAGAAAAGGAAGGACGATGGCTTTGCCACATCAGAATCCTGAGACCCAGTCATTAGAACCCGATGGTGAAGATTTCTTTGTATTTTCTCCACTAAGAAAAAGTCTTCTGCAAAGGACTCGTGGACAAAAATCCCAGATGTTGTCATGGAAACGCCACTAGTTGTTGCGAAGAAGAAGCAAAAGCAGGATGGAAGCACTACCGTGAAATAATCTGCAAGTTTGTCTCCTGTTGTTGACAGAGAACCCAGAAGGTAATTGACTGAATTGGAGACTTAACATATATGTTCCAAATAATATATATTGCTAATCTCCTAGAAAATTTCCTCAAGCAACTTATAAATTCGTGCAAACCAAAAGCTACTTCTAGCAAGGACATGCATTAGCGCATTTTCAATAGATCATGCAGGCTAAAGATTGAAAAGAATCATGAAACTTAATAAAGGAGGTCATTCAATAGGTTTGACTCTGAGACTTTCAGCACTATACTCAGGCCCATAATAATTTAAGAAAATTTCACGTTCTGAGAAAAATTAAACACCGGTACCTCTTAATGAAAACGTAGGCAATGACGCAAGAGAAAATCAAGGACCGGCCTAGCAATTGATCGGTCCAGTGGGGACTTTACAAGTCCAAAGTACATGACTCTTTTTACTTCTGCCTCAACACTGCAATCCAACTTTAGTTAAAAGTGCAGTCAAGGACAAATGAACCGGAAAAGAAAGTAGATATCTCTCAAAAAACCAAGGAGGATTATTTCAAAAGCAAACACCTGCTGATAAAAGCATCTCTAGAGCAAACCAATCAGCTCTTGGCAGACAGGTCCATCAATGCAGCTGAACGCATCAGCTTTATGACACATCTTTCCTTTCTCAGAAAACGATCTTCAAACAAAATTTCATTAAAAATCTCTCCTGCTTTCTCAGGACAAAAATAGCATGCTATTTTCAAACGAGAAACATGGAAGCATCATATACCAGAATATGTCTACTGGTTTTGATCAGTGGCCACCGTGAAGCAACGAGACAAGATGCAACCTTGCTATCCATATAAGTAAAATAATCTAAAATCTCCCTCAGCCAAGACATAAGCTCCTTGATAGCATACAGATAATTTCAAATCAGGTAACCAAACAGTCTGAAAATGAAAATTGAATCATCATTCCGGAAAATTTTAGAAACATCCATAACTATTTTGTGGCTGTTACCCAATAATTGACATGCTCTGGTCTGGCTTCACGGAAAGGATCTAGAAACTTTGCTTTGCTCAATTATCTAATAAATACACAAATTGGTTTCGATTAATTTAAGTCATATTGATATAAAAATTGCTGCAGCATGAAAACCATTATAACAATACAGGAAACATTCAGTCACAAGCAAGTGCACATGTACTCATCCAGCACATGTGATGCAAGACTGCATCAAACAAATCAAGCATAACAAGAATCTATAAGAGAGTAAAAAAAAACAAGCAGCACTCACACTTTATGGCAATTAAACAAAACGATTTATATGCAACAGACAGTCCTCCGTTCTTGGACTATAAGTAATTTGCTAAGCTTCGTGCATCCCAAAAAAAGGTGCAAATAAATGTAAATCGGTAACTCTTGGATCTAATAAGCACCTAAAAGAGGTTAGCTCCATCACCACGGCAATTGGTGAGTAACCAACATCAGCAAATTACAGATGTTGGAGGGAACAAGGATAACAGTACTTCCAATTGCATCCTTCTAATTCGTCTAATATAACTTTACATCAGATTAGAGCTCCCGAAGGCATTGTTAGAACACTATGCCACCCATCAAAAAATCTGGAGCCCAAAAAGGATATACAAAATGATCGAAAGTCATCAGAACCATGGTGCCCAAAACAGCATTGTTAGAATGCTATACCACCCATCAAAAAACCTGAAGCCCACAACCTACTTCTCAGTAGAGCGATAATAGGCCTCCAAAATGAGCTTGAGCTGATCTTCAATCACTGCGCATCTCTCCGCCACTATCTGCATCTCAGCACAGAACAATTTACTCCATCTTTCATTCAACTCCGCCCTCTTTGAGGGCTCCAACAATGCCAACCCCTGATTCAAAGATCCCTCGTCCAAGCCGATCCTACACATGTGCGATATGTCATCAAGAAGCTCCTGTGAATCATTTGACTTTGATGCCTCCGACTTTGACCAGGGGGGAGCCACAAACATTCCAGCACCATCAGTCTTCTTATTCTCAATAGTCACACCAATTTCTTCTCTACCGCTAGTGGCATTGCCTCGCATCTCAACACCCCAAATCGTCTTCGACAACTCAAAAATTTTCCCCTCATGAGAATTCGAAAACACCCGATCCTCTCCAACCTTGCCCTTCCCCTTATTATTCCTATACTTCTTCTTAAAAACCCGAACCTTGTTGGCCAATTGGCTCTCCGTGAAGTCTTCCCGAAGTAATCCCTTGACATCATGATAAAATGCACTAACATTTGAGAAGGGGTCCATGCCCTTCTCACAGTAATCAATTATACCCTGCAAAAGGGTTATCTCGTCGTCATCGCCCCATATCTTCTGGAATGCCAGCTTCTTTGACTCCTCTCCGGCATGTCCAAGCTTTTCTACTTCAACTTGTTTCAACGAAGTGGATGGCACTGTTTTCAACTTCTTCAAAGACGGGGCCGATTTTTGCGGTCGAGGAGGGGCAGGCTTGGGCTGCGAGGGACTTTCCTCATTATTCTTTTGCTCATTGTCCGATTTAGCCGCCGGCAGCTTCTCCTTGACAAGAACTTTACGCTTTGAAGACATGAGAGAGGGTTTTGCTCCGAGGTCTGAGTATGTTTCTTTTTCTTCCAAGTACTGGTCAAAGTAGAGAAATGCGGTTATTTGGTCAGACCCAAGGCTAAATATCAGTATATCCCGTGGAACATAACCAAAGTAGAGAAATGGTTTCTAGGAGCAATGACTGAAGGAATCTAACGCACATTTGGGTGAATGGATGGCGGCTATACTTTCGCGCAATCTCTTTTATTTCAAGCATGCAAGCCTAATCCGCAATCCATTCTAGACGAGGCCCTAGTAACGAACAGGAACTTAGCGATTTGGTCTCAGGCATCTATGAGTCTTTTCTTACCGGAAGAGTGGAACCTGATTGTGAACGGACTGTGGGTCGACAGCTCCCCGGAAACTTCAACCGCAGGTATGATGGCCGTTTTCGCGAAGAAGACAGTTGGCTGGGTTCGCGAAGTTCGCGAAGAAGACAAGAGACGCCTCGGCTGGAGTCGCAGAAACCCTAGCTCTACGCGACGCCTTGGTGTTTCTGACTAGGGAAAGTGACATGCGACAGAGAGGAAGTGAAACTGTGGCCGAGATGGAGCCATCTGCGACCGAAGTTGGCGTGCTCCGCAAGAAGGTAATGATGAGAGCGTGGAGAAACGAAATGATAGCGTATCTATCGCGGAAGTCTTATCGGGCCAAGCCCGTACCAACATACAAAGTGAATTTTCAGATGCTAAAGCTTGTCTCACTAATTCTCTAGGACTCGTTCTTAAAATAGTGTTTATTAAAGAAATGATGAATTTTTATCTATCATAGAAATATCAGAAAAAGAATAATGTAAATCTTGTCTTTTAAAGGAGATCACTTAACTAACATTCTTTTCACTTTGATCAAAGAGAAGAAAAAAAAAGATGGTGTAAATCATCACGTTTAGAAGTTCTTCATTTCTCACAATTTCCAAATGGAGTCTCTCAATAATAAATGTTAAACTTTTATTAGGTCAATTGTTAGCATAGAAATTTTTTTTACACATTATGTTTATATATATAATTATGTAACTGAATTCATTTACAAGTCTTCATCTAAATATGAATGTGCAAAATGTTTTCAACATAGGCAACGGACACAATTGAACGAGGTTGACTCTTATGTTCTTTCAAAAGATATTTGGTAACATCCATTGGTCTTTTTTCCTTCTATTTTAGTAATACTTCGTAATTTTAGGTGCTCTTTTATGCCATTGAATGTTTTGGTGGGATTATTTCCAATTTCTAAATATTTGACATTTCTCTAAAGTCTCCCTCCAATTTATGTTATTTAGCCCAAAATAAATTATTTGAAATATATTTTTCATAAAAAAAAATCTTTTGAGAAAAAGTAATCAATGAGATCATTTTCATTGTTATTAACAATTTATCTCTAAATATTTTTTGTTAAAAATAGAAATTTTTTTCCTTCCTTCTTTTTTTTGAATTGATATGAGCAATTATTTTTAAACAAATATAGCTCAAATCATTAAAAACAAATGGTATAATTTTTTTCCAAATACAAGGCAAATAATTTATTTGGGAATATATTGATTTTCATAGTTTACAGTGTGATTGATAGAAGTTTCTGGCTATATGGATGGACTTATCGAAACTATTGATCGCACCTTTTCTACAAAATTGAAAAGGCATCCATTATAGTAACTTAACAAATATGACTTAATATTAAGTGAAAGTTAAATCTCAAATAATAAGCGTCAAAACTAAAATAAAATATAAAAATTATCATGACACATTTCATTAACATCTCTTATCTACGTTATCTACTTTATCATATCATCTTAATTTCAAATATTATTTGTTCGAGATAATTTTTCAACAATAAATATAATGACAGATTAAATGAATTGTCGATTATATTTCATTAGAAATGTCTTTAAATACACCGATAACTATGAAAGAAAAATGTATAGTTATCGTGACAGCCCCCTCTTTCATACGAGTAATTGTTATGACACCACTAGCAAATCATCGACCTTTGATAGCCTTTGAGTCCACTAATCAAATAGAATTGGTGTTGAGCAATGTGACTATCACACATGCAAGTGGAATAGACATATAAGTGGAAAAAAAAAATAAAGTCATCGAATAGTTTATGAGGATCAAGTTATCGCACGCATGATTTGCCACTATCAATTATCAAGTACCAAGTATTAAATTTCTTTTATGGAAAAAGCAACTTAAACAATATTCTTTGGTACAATTTTCTGGCAAAAAAATTCCAATGATACCATTGTGTTCCTTCTTTTTTACCATAAGTTAGAGACATTTTCCTATATAAGAATGAATATTATCAAATAAAAGGAACTTTTCTTTGTTCCAAAAAGAATACCGAGTAAGAAATCAAGAGACTCAGTTATCTCAATAAGTAATAGAAAGCACTCAATCTTTCGAAATATTAATAACACGTGTTATGAAAATTGTCAAACCATAAAAATAACAAGTATATATAGTACTGCTGCATGTACATGCCTTGTCATGAATATTTACATAGTCGGCATTGTGAATAAATACCCAAAAAGGAAACGAGACACAACTTGAAAAACACTAATTAGAGTGAGATAACATCCACCGTGATTCTATTTTAAAATTTTCTGTCATTATCTTCTCACGTACCCAATAAATGCATTTAATAGGGAGTTGAAGTTTCATTTTTAATGTTTTTACATTCAAATCTTTTTTTTTTCCTTTTTCTCCTTTATTAAAATACTGAACATTCCCCCGAGGCAATGCAACTGAAATTGGGTGCAATTAAGATACATAGCACTTGGTCTTGAATTGAAGTGCTCCAGCTTATATAAAAAACAAGTCTAGGTCTATGTTAACACCTAAAATTTGACAACTTAATCATCTATTTCTTGCATAGAAAAATTAGGCCCCTAAAACAAAAAATAGAATTAAATTTATATGTGCATTTTATAATGATTTTCTTCATTTATAAAGGAATTTTAACAATGGGCTTATCCCCCAATTTTTTTTTTCAGAAAATGTTTATTATGTAATAAATTGGATTTTTTTATTATTATTTCCTTTTAGCATGTAAGAGGTCTTTTTGGGAAATTGGATAAATGATTTATGATCTATGTTCAATTATTACACCCTAACTCTAGTCTAGGGAATCCAAGCCTAATCAATGTTAATATCTAAATCATTCATTTAGGTAAATAGCATTGGGACAGGGCTAAATATGTTTTTGGGGTGTTAAAGGGCTAAATATGTTTTCTTCTTTAAACCACTCCCTTGCCCTTGAATATGTGATTCGGCCATCGAGTTCTAAACTTCCATAAAGAGTATATTAAGTTCATCTGAATTGAGAAATTGTGGAATGAAATTGCCAAAGCTCTTGCGTTTTCCAGAACATTTAATGGAAATGTGTGGCCATCGATTAAATATAAAATAGAAGGAAAAAGGAGAGTGGAAGAGAGAAATTTGTTGGAAATTGTACAATTAATTAGAAAAGATCAAAAGAAAAAGAAGAGGGAAGAGAGAGATCCAGAAGTTGGAGAAGTTGGGAGCGGGGCAGGATGAGAGGACGCCTGGTCATTTTTTGCTTCTGCTTTTCTCGCTGAGCGATGATCGTACTTTCAACTGTGCGAAGAGATTCTTTGATATCTTATGTTAGGGAATTCCCACTGTTTATACACATGCCTAGTCTAAACAGTGCTGGGCTACGATAAATACCGTTCAGCCCGAAGAAAAGCAAAAACCCCCTAGGCACCCATGAGCCTCGTTCGCCTGTCACAGTGATCCACTTCAGCTTTCCCCGCATTTCTCTGATGCAGCGCAAAGGAAGGTCCTTTTGTCTCTCGTTTGCATCAAATCGTACCGTAAGTGAAGAAGAGAGAGAGAAAGAGAGCGACCATAATTAAATACCTCTGTGATTACGTTTCTTGCCTGAAAATAAACGCGAATGGGCAGTCAATGATGACTGTACGATGAAAGTTTCAAAATCAGAGGATCCTTCAGCTATAGAATTGACAAAGTTTAGAAATAATTTCGGTGTTGGCTCTCTGTTCTATGCAGAGAGGAAGAGTGTGTGACGTGATTTTCGTATGCGCTTTTAATTTTTCTTGGAAAGTGGGAGAAGGGACGGTTGGACCACGCCCTTTTTCCCCCTAAAACTATTTAGTTTAAGTATTTAAAAATGAAATATCCAAAAAGCAAAGTTTCTTCAATTTCTAAAATAATAAAAAAATAAATTGTTGGTCAGATTTCTCCATTAATTGTCGTGGGAAATAGAAGACCTTTAGCGTTGGCTTCTAATATAAACGTGGGAATGAGGACCGGAGGCAACGGAAATTATTGGATTTACATGCCACAGGGAGAGAGTTATAGCTTTGGTTCGCTTGTTTTTAAAATGAATCTTTTGAGGAGGGTTGGTTTCATTCCAAAATTTCTTAATTTAGGTAAACTTAAAAAATGCACTTTTGTAGAACGTGACAGCAGAATTAATATTTAAAGAGGTCGAAGTGGTTTAAGAAGAAGAAGTAAACATTTTTAGCACATAAATTAGTCAAAAATAAAGTTTTTCATGTCAACATATTGTTTTGCCTTATTTTGAAACGTAAAAGTAGGTCTTTAGTAATTTTACAGTGTGAAATTAAAATGAGTAGCGACATGCAATATTTGGGTAAGAAAATTTAATGTGAAGCCAAAAATATAAACTCTTGACAAAATATGGAAGAGACTAGAGTTCAATTTTCTCTTGTCATTGCACTAATTATGTGAAGGAACGCATTTGATGTATAGTCACTACAAACACACTCCTTAATTATTTTGCTTTAACATTTATCTATTGCACTGACTCATCCTAATTTATACATTTTGCCCACGTCTCTAGACAAAAAAATTTATATATTATGTTTGCCATTTTATCTTAGCAAAACAATATTTCCGCAACCAAAATGAACATCTCTTCCCTAACTTTTTCAAATTTCAACTTTTGAGTAGACTAATTTACCCTCATCGAAGCTCATTCACAATTTTCCTTTAAGCGTCTTAAAGTTGGTCTATCTCCTTCATCAAAACTTAATCAGTTGTGAAATCATTTGTTTTCAAATTGAGCAAACAATCATTTCATGATTCTTTCTCTGTGTTTAAAAATGAAGATTAACTAAATTGATCCATGCAAACTTAAAGTGCAAAGTAGCTATGTCCATCTTAAGGATGAGTATGGTATGGGTTAGACCGATTCACCATTTAATCCTATGATCAACCTACAGAGTACTAATTCTTAATTTTTTGGATTGACGATCAACCATATTAATTTGGGACTGAAGATCAGAATGATTCAATGGGTTCAATCCGATTCTATGATCAACCTGGAACCAATTGATAATTTTTTTATTTTTATTTTTATTCCCTAAAAGGCGATTGAAAACCAGATCGATCAAACGGGTTTGATCCGATTTTAGAGTCAATTCGGGATCAATCAATAATTTTTTATTTCATTTTTTATACTCCCTAAAAAGGCAATCGAAAACTGGACTGACCCGATGGGTTCGGTGATAAGCCAGATTAGTTAAGTGAGGTGAGCAACGGGTATCGAACGTTGAGTGTCAAGCATCAAGCGGAGAGCAACAAGCCAGGCGAGCATCAATTGGCGAGCAATACAAGCGAGATCCAAAGCAAGCGAGATGAATGTTGAGTGGCGAGTGAAAAAGTTTTTTTTTATTTTAGTAAATTGAAGATTAAGAAGACATATAAGATAGAAAAAAAATGACTAAAGGAGGATGTTGTGAGGAACTAATTGTGCCCTTGAGGACACCATGAGAACTCCCTACAAAAACATTTTTCTCATTTATGAATTATGGTTGTTGATGCCGTAAGAGATATTAAAAATTTAAATTATTAAAGAATAGTATGAAATTGCTTGAATTGAACTCTTCACCAAGGAGTTATTTAACGTTGTTGATACTGTTTATTTTAGGATTTTCTCTATATAAAAAAAAATTATGAATAATATATCATATAGGGTTGATTCAAGTTGAACTGATTCTAAACTTTTAGGATTGAGAACTAACTTACACAATACTAGTTCAGGAATTCCATAACTAATGACTAATCCAGTCTTCTTGAGACTTGGATTAGGATCGGCAGGATTGGACTATTCTATGATCGGTCTAGGGTTGATCCGAGATTGATGTTTTTTTTTTGTTTTTTTTATGACCTAGGAACCCCCGTACAGCCAGCAGCCGGCGGGGTAAACCTGGGATGACGCTAGCGAAAGACCCACCATCCCGACATCACATTTAAGATCCCGTGCAACCAATAGGATTCGAGACCAATGTTCATCCTTAGTCCATCCATCAATCGAAGCTAGTCCTAAGAATGGCTAGAAAAATCGAAAAACGGAGTGTGTAGTTGGGACAGACAAGACGTCTCCCTGACACACAAAAATGTTGTTCCAACAATCGCAACTTCACTTCGTTCGCAAATTTCTAGTGTCAAAAGCTGATATGCTTCTGCGTCTGCATACATACCAACCATCGAGTCTTCTTTTGCATTTTTTCTATAAAAATATTTAAGAATCTAATAGACAAACTTATTTTCTACTCTCAAGATTATGAAAAGTTTTTTCTAAGCAGACTAGTTCGATTTCCACCGCCTCATATTTGCTAAGCTTTTAAAATAAAGGCACTTGCAGAGGTATTTAATTACGGTCGCTCTCCCTTGCTTATCCTCTCTCATTCTCTCTCTCGCTTTGGTACCGTTTTATGCAAACGAGAGACAAAGGACCCTCCTTTGCGCCGCCTCGGAGAAATGCTGGGAAAGCTGAAGTGGATCATTGCGGCACGCGAACGAGACTCCTCCGGGTGCCTGGGGTGTTGGAATCAAATCATGCCTTTGTCTTCTTTCATGTGAGGCGGAGGAAATCAAACTAATCTACTTAAAAACAAAACTTTTCAAAATCGTGATGGCAGAAATGAGTTTGTTCCATCAGATTCATAAATGTTTTTATAAGAAAATGTGAAAGACTACGCCACGACTGATGTGTAGACCATCGCAAAAGTACATTGGCTTTTCAGACTGGAGATTTTTTGTGAACGAAGTGAAGTTTTAATTGTTGAAGCAACTTTCTTGTGTATCAGGTACACTAGTCATGTCTACACACTATATATCTCTCCGCATTTTTGCTTTTTTGGCCATTCCTGAGACTAGCTTCAATTGATGGATGGACATAATTGCTTTGCAGTCAAAATTTGCATGGATCAATTTAGATGATCTACATTTTTAAACACAAAGACAAAATCATGAAATAATTATTTGCTTAATTTAAAAATATATGATTTTGTAAGTTATGAAGTTTTGATGAGAAAGAAGAATATGATGGTGATGCTGATGGGCACCAACGAGGAAGATTTTATAAATATAGATGAGAGCGTGACCATCCATTATTTCTATTGCGACCTACCATACCCACAACACTGTTTGCTAATAAACGTTGCAATTTGAAAACGGCTGGCCCAGCCTCGAAAACAAGATGGCAGGGGGGAGAATGGTGTTGAAGTCATGAGAGATGAGAGAATGATTGAAGGAGTAAGGGTTTGGGCTTTATCTTCTTTCTTTTTTTTTGGTAAAGGTAATAAATATATAGATAAAGTTAAGGCAATATACAAAAGATCGGCACCAAAAACCTACACTCAATCCTCAAAAGGAGAGAAAGTGAAGGGGAGCCAATGTAAGAGGCCACATAGGCAGACAAGGAAGCCACAAGGGCACAGCAACAAAACAAACAAGCGGGAAAGAGATAACAACAAGGCTGACCAACCCTCAGCCCCCTAAGGAAGCGGCTAAGAACGGAGAGCCAAGAAAGATAGGAGCAACTCGTGCAAAGCAGCGACTAAGGAGCACTAGTCAGCCTAGAGAACATCGTAGGGTCAAACCCCCAACCACGCTGAAGCCTCTTATTCCTCGGGGTAGGAGGAACATCTTTGAATGTTATAGCTTTATCCCTCACAACCTTAATAAAGTGATTTTTTAGAGCCGAGACCACTAAGGATTCGCCCTGAAATATAATCGCATTCCTCTTTTTCCAAATAAGGTGACACATAGCTCCAAACGAGAACCGCACAATGCAATGGAAGAAGTCCTTACCATATAAGAACTTTAAGGCCCAGCTGAGAATATCTTTCCAACATCTATTCCGCCATGGGAGGTTACACCTGGCAGCCCAAAAATAGGCCAGAGAAGTCGAGGTGCGACACCCGAAGAATAAATGTTCGACAGAATCTGGAACATCATTGCAGAAGGCACAAACATTATAGTCGATCCTACCTTGAGAAAGAAGCAGCATCTGGGTCGGCAGGCGATTTTTAGTTATAAGCCATAAATTAAACTGGAACCACGGGGCTACAGCATTGTCCCAAACAAAAGACGCCCAATCAACATGATCCTTCTTGACTCTAATGGAATTCCATGCTGAAGTTACGAGAGAATGATCCGAAGCGTCACAAAGCACTGGTAAACCTATCACGAGCCGAAGAGAGGACCGGAAGAGAGATCCCCCATCTTTCCAAAAAGGATTTAAATAAACAACCCATAGAGGTAAACAGATCCGCAACAACAGCATTGTCAGGAAGACACAAGCCTTCACGGAATGAGCAAGGGATAAAGGCATCAAGCGGGCCACAAGAAAGCCAGTGATCATGCCAAAGAGACACTGATAGTCCATTTCCAATCTTCCACACAAAGGATAAGCGAAAGTAATTCCTCAGTTGAAGGATTTTTTTCCATGCCCAAGAACAACAACGAGGCTGGGAAGAAATCCAAAAGTTTCTTCTCTTTAAGAAGTTAGAGTGTACCCACCGACACCACAACGATTCTTTATTAGTGAAAAGAATCCAAATAAATTTAAGCATGGAGGCTTTGTTGTAATCCTTAAGTTTCCAAATGCCTAGACCGCCCTCAACCTTTGGGAGACAGACATCATCCCAGGAAACTTTGGCCCCACCCCGGCCTAGCGTCGTGCCTTTCTATAAAAATTGTCTCAAAATGCGCTCAATATTATCTATAACCGAGGACGGAAGGTTGAAGATACTGGTCCAATATGTTTGAATTGAAAAGAGTACTGACCTTATTAGTTGCAGCCTCCCAGCAAAGGACAGAAATCGTTGCGCCCAAGATTGAACCCTGGCAGTAATACGATCAGTCAATGCAACACAGTCTGCTTTGCCCAATCTAGTAGTAATAATCGGAACACCCAAATAGCGAACCGGCAGTTTCCCTTCTTGAAAACCGAAGGCTTGTAGCATCATATTACGAAGAGATGAATCCCCTCCTGAGATGAAGATCTCACTTTTGTTTTTATTTGGGTAGAGGCCGCTCCAAGAGGAGAAAATGTCCAAACCCTTTTTTAACAACGTCACCGACGCCCAATCAGCTTGACAGAAAAGGAATACATCATCGGCGAAAAAGAGGTGAGTCAGCTTCACAGATTTGCATCTCCAGAAATATTTGAAGTCATTGCTAGCAGTACAGGAGAGCAAGATTCCAGAGAAAATTTCCATGACTAAGGTAAATAGGTAAGGTGACATAGGATCACCTTGCCTAAGTCCTCTTCCAGCAGGGAAAAAACCATGCAAATCACCATTGATAGAGATGGAATATTTTGGCGTACGTACGCAAACCATAATTAGCGAAATAATCCACTCAGGAAAACCGAAGGCACGGAGAGCAAGCTCCAAGAAATCCCAATCAACCGTGTCATAGGCCTTATGGAAATCAACTTTAACAGCACATTTGGGCAGATAAGGCTCTAAGTGAAATCCAGCAAACAACTCTTGAGTGATGAGGATATTATCTCTAATCCTCCTACCCTTTACAAAAGCATTTTGTGAAGGGCTTATCAAATCATTTAAGACAGCAGCAATGCGATTAGCAAGGATTTTTGTAATGACTTTATAAATGGTATTGCAGCATGCGATAGGCCTAAAATCAGTGACTGCACTCGCGTTAGGGACTTTAGGAACTAGGGTGAGGATAGTGGTATTTACCTCCTTTAGGAGCAGTCCCGAAGAGAAGAAATCCTGGATTGCTTCCACCACCAATGGCCCCACTAAGTCCCAATTAGTCTTGTAGAACTCTACCGAGAATCCATCGGGACACAGGGCCTTGCCTTTGGCAAGGGAGAATAGAGTATTCTTAATCTCAGAGGGAGAAACCGGCTCACACAGGGACCGCACCTGAGCATCAGAAAGTGGGTGACGAACAAACGTCTTCAACTCCTGAAGCGAAGGTTTAGATAAAGCCTCATGATGAGAGAGCAGATTCGAGAAAAAACGGACAAAAACTTGCGGCACAAGAACAGGATCAGTGATAATAGCCCCCGACTGATCCTTAACGGAAAGGATCCTATTAGTAAGCTGCCTCCTCTTCACCGAATGGTGGAAAAACTTAGTATTCCTGTCACCTTCTTTTAGCCATCTCACTCTCGACTTTTGTCTGAAGAATGATTCTTCTTGATTCCTCAGATCAATAAAGCCATGACGCTGAGATTTTTCCAACTCAGCAAGAGAAAGGTTGTAAGGGTCCGATTGAAGGCTAACCTGAGTGCTTCGAAGGGCCTCTCTTGCTTCGGCCGCTCTTACAGAGATATCCGAGAAGGCGTCTTGGTTAAGTAACTTAAGTCGAGCTTTGACAATTTTCAGCTTGGAAACAAGAATGTACATTGGAACGCCTATGATGGAAGAGTCCCAAGCCTGACGAATAATTGAGTTAAAGTCTGGCTGGTCAGCCCAAAATTCAAAGTACTTAAACGGCTTCCTCCTTTGGACCGGTTGAAGAACTCTGACGATCATAGGAGTATGGTCTGAGATACCAGGGTTCAAAAACGAAGCCTCAGAGAATGAGAAATGAAGGTTCCATTTGTTGTTAATCAAAACACGATCGATCTTCCTCATCTTCCTGGCGTCTCCTGCCGAGGTAGACCAAGTATAACGGAGGCCAACATATCTGAGATCCATCAGTTCTGTTTGTGCTAAGCATTGGGCAAACTCATCAAAATAAGGGATCCAGTCGTTGGAACCTCCAACTCGATCGGATGGGTCTTTAATGGCGTTGAAATCCCCAACAACAAGCCAAGCCGAATCCTGCATCAAGTCATTAAAGTGGAGGAGGTCCTCCCACAAAGGTCTACGACGCAGAAAAGTATGTTCTCCATAAATAGCAGAGATACAGCAGCTCACACCAGACATATTATGCTTCAGACTACCATGCACAGCCTAGTCATTGATAGAGATAGGCACAAAAGAAACAAGATCCTTGTTCCAACCAACCCAGATTCTACCACGAGAAGAATACTCATAGTTTGCAATGATATTGCAAAATATCATTGCAAAATAGATGGTGATATATATGTTGATTGGGTTTGGGCTTTATCTTTAACATGGTGATATTGCAAAATAGATGAAGTTGATTGGGTCACGGTCGACGAGGGACATAGATATATGTGTGTATATATATGTTGTGGAGCTTTCACTAGTCATTTCTTGAGATAAATACTTTTAACATGAGCAAAGAGTGCTTTTTGATATTTTTCAAAGACAAATTGAAGAAGAAATATACTTTGCCCGAATCACTGAAGCGAGACTGGTATGTGGAATCAATATATGCGATAATCACCATGAACTCTAATACTTCTAATTGTCCAACTCCCTATACATTTAAAAAAAAAACTTTTAAGTCATCAAAAGGGAGATATGATGCATGGTGGGTACCTCTGAACCATTTCGACTGACTTATGCAACCCTTATGAAAATAAAAAGTGAAATGAAGCTTTTGTTGTGAAAGTGTTTAGGGACATGCTTAGAAGGCTTCTTCGTAATATCCCACCAGTCACTATTTACATAATTATCGTAGTTTGTCAAAGATGGAGTCCATCAGACCAAAAAAAAAAAAAAAAAAAGGTAGATCCGAAGGAAATGTGATCCGAAGAAATCATTTCTCATTCTTTGAACAATAAATGTTCATGGTGATGAAATTAATGGTCACCATCAGATACATGCCAATATTTTTAGGCAAATATAATGCCAAAAATATTAATATCGAAATGAGTAATTTCCAAATAAAAACTTAGTTTAATGTTGGGGTTTATTACTACACGAAAATAAAAAACCCGAGACATAATCGAGAATGAATAGTACAACAAAGTAGACTGGATAGGATATTGGTCACACCTCCATTGTCGGGAGTCTTGGCCACTCCATTGGGATAAATTTACTACATCGTCTTCAAATCAAATTACTTAAAATTCCATTGATAATTTTAGGGAAATACCGGTCTGGAACAATGGTCCGACTTGCACATCAACCACTGACATTACTCTGCCAAATAGTAAATAAATAGATAAATTTTAGTTAGTCTAATGATAGAGAGGCGAGAGGTTTAATATTTGGGAGCTTTTTAATTGCTAATCCTAAAAACTGAAGATTGAGTACTTTCCACCAATTTTTTTTGGCATCGAGATCCAAAATCTGAAATCGGAGTTTCGAAATTGTACAGAAATGCAAAGATCAATCGGGAGGTGAAGCAAGCAAAGCAGGCAAAAAGAATAGAAAGCTTCTGCTTTCCAATGCATGAATAGAAAAAAGAGAGATTAAAAAACTGACACGGAAGAAGTCGCTCCTGCAGCAGCATAAAAAAGAAGTCAAGTTGAGCCCAAGCCTCATCCTCCAGACCAATTTCCTAAAACTCTATAAGTTAAATATTTTAGGGTTAATATTCTGAAAAATCAAAAATTTGTACACCTATAATAAATTTATCAAAAACTATTTTTTTGACCACCAAAAACCCTAAATCTTAAACTGGTACATTTGTGATAAATTTATCCTTTGTTAATTTTTGTTAAATTTTTCTGGGTCTAAAAATGTAGACAAAATATATAATTTAAAACAAGTCAATTCTATAAATAAATGTTAGAGCAAAATAACCATGCAATGTGTTTATGATGGCTATATACCCAGTGAGTTCTATCACGTAATTAGTTCATTGGCTACCGAAAATTGAACTTGTCTTTTCTATATTTTCTATATTTGGTTAGGCGAAAGTTTATCGCCTTGGCGGAATAGCAACATCAGAACTGAATGCTTCGGGTGCGTTTGGGAGGTTAGGAAAATGTGACCTTTGAGTTAAAAGGGTTTTTGGAAATGCAAATTATGTTTGGTAAATCGTATTTGTGAAAGTCCATTGCAAAGTATATTTGAGCAAAATAGCGTTTGGATAAATGGTTGATTACCGCCGGCGAGGGCGGGCGGTCCGGTGAGGGACAGGCAGGCGGTCCGGCGAGGGGCAGGCGGCCGGCGAGGGTCGCCGCGACCAGATCGAGCGGCCCCGGCCACCTCCGCACGGAGGTCGCGGAGCGGCGGGTCGCGCGACCGTCCGGCGAGGGTCGCCGCTACCGTCAGGTGGGTCGCGGCGACCCTCGCGGGACGGTCGCGCGACCCGCGCGCCGCGACCTCCGTGCGGAGGTGGCGGGGCCGCTCGATCTGGTCGCGGCGACCCGTGGGACCAGATTCCCTATCGTTTTCAACATGTACGTGTGATTTGAATTGAGGTTCCTTTTCATCTCGGAATAGCAACATCAGAATCTCTCTTTGCACAATCAAAGAGGCGAAATGTTAGTGAGGACATTTGTGGAAGTCCAGCACTGGGAAGGCTTGCCTTTGCAAAGGCAAGGCCTAAAGTCGTGGTCATGGTTTCAGCCCCTCGGCTCCCGAATTTCTCTCTTTGGCTCACATTTTCTTTCGTGCTCTTTTGTTAATAATTGTACAGTTTCCATTAAAGTTTTAGGGATGTACGGTTGATTGATGAGAAGTGTCACTGCAAACTCGACCAAATCGATGCATAATTTTAATAAGGTCTGAAAACAATTAAAAAAAAAAGATGCTTGTGCAGAATAAGTTATGTTTAAACATAAAGCAGGAAAAGCGAAAAGAGGGAGAGGATGGAGATTGAAAAAATAAAAATTATGCAAGACTCCATTCATAAAAGTGATAAGTGAAAATAATCTATTTTTCATCGCTAAGCTAATTTATGACGTGGATAGCATTAAAAATTGGAAAAAAGCAAAATTTAATTTTCTAATTAAAAAGATAGGTCTTGCTGATTGCGCCAAAACGACTGGATGTGATTTGAACATAAGAAAAGTAATTTTCATCTGTTGCGGTGGACAGAAAGGGGAAGAGGAAAATCCTCTAAAAGAGATTTGCTGTACTTTTTATTTAGTTTGAACATAAGAAAAGTAACGTAGAAGGCGGCGCACTAACGATGCCTTGGGAAAGGCCAAGCACAAGCAAAAGGAGAAGTGCAAAAAGGAAGGAGCGCAGATAAAGCTCATTTCCTCGGTCAGAGCAGCGGTCGCGACAAGACACATCTTATTATAAGTTTCCTCATTCCCCATGGCCTGAGACCATTCAAACATCTCATTATGTTTCTTCTGAAAATCTCCATTTCAATATCCCTCGTTACAAAATGGCCCAGTGTTGAAAGCTGATTTACTTTTGCTACCACCTGCATGCTCATCGCCGCGTCGTCCTTTGCATTTTCCCATAAAACCATTGAAGAATCTGACGAAACACACTCATTTTCTGCCCTCGAGATTAGCTAAAGCTTTTTCTAAGCAGATCAGTCTGATTCCCATAGCCTTGCTTGAAAGAAAAGAAATACTTAAGACATGGGAGAAAGATTTTCTGCCATATTAAAAGACCAGCAGACGAGGGATTAGCCGAAATGGAGTCTAAACTGACAACATTTGAATACGAAGGAAGAAAGGGAGGAGGTCCCAGTCTTGAAGATGTCGAAATCAATGCCGTCCACTTTCTTATCGGTCATTTCCTTGGAGGAAGTCAAAACGGAGAGTAGTGACGTGGGTACCGGGGAGGAGTCGAAAAAGCTAGAATTCGTAAGGATGACAAAGATGAGTTGATGCTTCTATGATCTATGATTGAATTTGCAAAAACGGTATAAACCATTCCAAAAATATTAAAGTATTTTATTTTCGAGTTAAGCAAATATGAATCGAGACTACATGAATACCCAGTTAACCAACAAAATAAAAGTTCTTAAGAAAAAGTTGAAAAAAAAATTAAGATTGTAAAGGGTAAAGTGTTTTTCCCATTTGCATGGCAGATTTTTTTTTTGAATTCTCTACAAAATTATGGGGGTTGCAAAGAATGTCAATGCTGTTGAAGAAATTGGTGGGATTATTAGCAAGAAGAAGACTCGTGGTGCCAGCACTTTTGTTACTTCCCCAAAGTTGAAGCTGGAGGCTTCTACGTCAAATGATGTAGGGAACCATATTAATGATATCTTGGAAACTGACTTGAGCGGAGAGCATTCGGAGAGAGCTGAGATTGCTGAATGAGTAAGGAAGGCCGCGACGAAAGAAAGTTAGAGTGAGCTACACCTTATTGAGATGTGGGTAGTGGTATTGAGATGTCGATTGATTGAACATAAGATCAATATCAAAAAGTCGGTCTATGCAAAAGTAAGTTATGGTCTTCATCTCAGTGAGTCGCCTGTTGTTTACTGATGTTTTGTCTACATTTAATTTGAGTGGTGACCCTTTATCTTTATGGCATGTAAGTGTTGCATTTGTGAAAATATGGGAGGGAACTTCTTTATATTTGGATAATGTGTATTGTCTTTGTTATGAATCTAAAGCTTATTTCACTAGAAAATAGATTCCCAAGTCACGTCGGAGAGAATTTCTTCATGTGTGGATAATGCATGTAGGCATCCTTACGTATCTATAGCTTGTTTTACTAGAAAAATAAATACCCAAGGCTTGAGGTCTTTAGAATATTGTGTTCTGTGGTTTGTCTTTTTGTACTGTCAACTGTTATATCTGCAAACAATAACAATACACTACTACTCTAGATGCTTATGGCTTTGCCGCAATTTGAAATACTTCCTGCCATAACTATTTGCAAAATTGGGATTCATTAGGGATTGCAAATATCATAATTATTAATAGACAAAATGGTGTCATTATTTGAGAACTCAATTATTGTAGATTGAAGGTGGGATGGTGCAGACACAGAATATTGCAAAGGTGGTGGGGATTTTTCCAAAGAAAGAGGTATGCTTTCTTAAGTTGTCAAGGAAGAGTATAGTGCGAACAAGAAAAGGAGCTATCTAGACACACACACATATGTATATGGGCCTTTTAGTTCCTGTTAAGATCTAGTCTCACTAACATGTGGCAATCAGAGTAGGGTTAGAAATTTCACATTGACAAGCATCCACTTTGAATCATTAATACATTGTTTTGCCATGCCAGAGAAAGTCACTCATAAATCTGAAAAATTCACCCACTACATTAATTTCAAGAAATCTTAGTTTCAATCCCCTTGAAATTTAGCTCACTATTCTTAGATACAGTACATTACAACTTGAGTTGCAAGTGAAAGCATATACGATACTTCACCGATACTGTAACCTATGATCGATTGTTTCCTTCAGCTGCTAGTGATGTTAGCATATATTGTCATCCTCGAGAAGGAAGAAGCACAGTTGGGGTGAGTTTTAGTCAATTGTCAGTGTGTGTCGCCAAAGAACTTAAGATTGACATAGGTTAGAATTTCATTGCTTCATTAAGCAGGAAAAGTCAGTCCCAGTGTTGAATTTGGCTGGGCAGGCGGGTGACTTGTCGGGATACACCTTCAAAAGGACAGACAGCTTCTATAAAATTTACAAGGATTAGCAGTAGTGGGACTCACGGTATTGTCTTGTGTGAACCAGTTCCAAGACGTACTCATCAAATAAGGTTGCGCCCTTGCAATATTCCAACATGACGGAGGAACAGAGGAGCATGGAGACTAGCATCCTCATTAGCATTTAGCAGGGACAAAACATCAGTTGTAAGTAGCAGACGACTCACCGGGACGGAGGTGGGCTTGTAGACAGTTCGAAAGTTCATAACCTTTTTCTAAGAAAATCGAGAATAGAATTCCTTTACGAGATTGATCTCATATTCAATCAATTGGCTTCTCCATGCCGCTATTTGCATCTCAATAAAGTGAAATTCACTCCAATTTTCTTTCAGCTCAGCTCTCCTTGACTCCACCTACCACCTTAGTTCTCTCCAAATACTCCCCGCTCAAGTCAGTGTGCTAATTGTCATCAATATAGTCCCGTACATCATTTGACATAGTAGCCTCCAGCTTCGACGTGAGGGAAGCAACAAAATTGTTGGCATTAGGAGTCTTCTTCTTGCTGACAGTCTCACCAATTTCTTCAATAACATTGACATTCTTTGTAATCCCCTATTATTTTATGGAGAGTTTAAAATTTTTTCTGTCATGTGAATGGGAAAATACCTTACCATCTACAACCCTTTTTTTTTTTTCAACTTTATTTTTGAGAACTCTTATTTTGTTGGTCACTGAGTATTCATGTAATTCCGGTTCAACAATTCCTTGACTCGAGAATAAAATATTTTAGTATTTTTGAGGGATCCACACCATTCATTTTTTTTCAAGTGAGGTGGTGGAAATAAGACCAGTTTACTTAGAAAAAAGAAATTCTTTTAATATTTTAGCAGCACTTTTCTATGCTTGGTCCTACGGTATTTGGCTTCATTAAATTTCAGTCACTAGACAGCAGGATCATTCAGTGAAGTTCTCTCAGACCTTGTTGAAACTATGCATTGATTTGATCGAGTTAGCAGTGATAATCTATGTAGCACTGACACAGACACGCGATATGATACGACATAATATATCGACATGTTATTTCTAAAAAAATAGAGAATTCCGACACGTTTTGACACGTTATATATTAAATATATATTTTTATATATAAATGCAAAATAAAATAAAAAGATCATATAATTAATTTATACTAAAAATATTAATTCAAAATTTGTTAATATCATTCATTGTTTTAATTTGACAAAAACTGAATAAAAATTCAAAAATTACAAACACAAAAGAGTAAATTTGAAGGAACATGTCATGTTTTCTCACACTTGTCAAAAATTAGTGAGATTTCTTATAGTCTCAGAAAAAGTTCGGAGTTCATGATATAGCCTAGTTTGGAACTCCTCTGTAAAACAAGGTTCGAGAAAAATGAAAATCTAGGACAAGAACTCTCGAAGTACGACCAAAAGAAAATGAAATAACAAAATTCGCCATAAAAAATGTAAGAGGTTACTCACAAGCTAATGACATAGACCAAAAGAGATAACTCATAAGTGATGCCTGCGAGAGGTGGAAAGAAGCAAAAAAAAAAAAATCACAACTTTAAGTTTGCGGGGGTGGCGGAGCGATGCCGGTGAGAAGAGGGGTGTTCCATCGTCACTCACGGGAATGTTAAAACTTATAAATGAGAAATTTGAGAGTGAGAATTTTATTATTTCCTCTTTATTTTTGTTATTCTCGTTATTTTTTTCTTATATTTATATTTTGAATTCTAAGTATTGAAATTTTTTAAAATTGACCCAATGCTTATCAAAATTGCGTGTCGGAATTTCGGATTTGCATGTCTGAGCGTGTCGGGAAGAGTTGACAACGTGTCGGATTTCCCGACACTTATTTACCGCGTGTCGGAGTGTATTGAAGTGTGTCGGATATGATACGAAGGCTTCCGGAGAGTATCGGTACTTCTTAGGTGATACTTCAATCAATCGCAAGTCATAAAAGCTGTGGTGGGAATTGCACGATTAACAAAAAAGAACAAAGAAAAAGAGTGAAACACGTGCTCATGGAAGAAATAACAAATGAATATCAAAATGGAGATTTCAAGATAAAAGCTAGGTTTTTAACAAAATAATTAATACCACGTTCTAAGTTTTTATTAATGTAAAACCGCAGCTTTTTGGCACGGACGAACCTTGTCCCATGCGAAGAATTTCAAAAAAAGTGTAATGATTTTACTTAAAAGAGAGAAATTGAATAGGAAAATTTAAAAAGAAAAAAGAAAAAAATCATACAACATAAGCCTTCATTTCCGTGCAAAACAAAATAGCAGAGTATGATTTTTATTTTTATTTTTCTGATCTCTGCGTTAACATTTTCTACTTTTAGCTATGTTCATATTAAGAGGCGCACGTGTCATCCATCTTTTCTTATTTCTGCCATAAACAGTTTTAGGTCTTCATTGAAATAATGCTTATAACGGGCTTTTAGGTCTATTTTCTTTCCTTATCATTTAGTTTTAACTCTTCGATATTTAATCCTCTTCCTCTCTACTTTATTCAATCTGCCATGGTGTAGGTAAGAGTTCACTTGCAGCATACAAGACATCCAATTGCCAACGACATGCTTTACCTATTTGAATATGTTGGTAATCTTTCAGATGAATGAACGAGTGCTCATAGAGCCGTTGGCAAATCATTAATTTCAGAAACAAATAATTCATATGTTGATGATTGTGAAGAGACTTGCAGCACAAGTTTCATTGCTAATCCCATGTGCAAACATTGTCCAAATTTGGCTCCGATAGGATAACGCCAATAGCTTCTGTTTTTTGGTCTAAGTGCTATTTTATTCTTTGAACATCTTGTGATTTTCTAGTTTGATCCTCCAACTGAATGAATTGAACTCTTAAATTTTTGAGCTTATTGATATGGAGGATTGGTTGGTCTTGAAAAGGTCGAAGACAATGTTGTTGACGGATAGTAGTTATGTGAATATTGGGAATGAGTTAAATAAGTCGGAATTTGTGAAGATTTAGAATGACGAAAGCGAGTTGAATGGTCGAATTTTGCAAGAATGGTATGACTTTTAACATGAGTAAAGAGTCCTTCTTTAAATTTTTCAAAGACAAATGGAAGAAGAAACTTATCTTTGTCCGAATTACTGATGTGATACTGGTTTGCGGAATTATTGTGTGATAATCAACACAAACTTTAATACTTCTAGCTGTCCAACTTCCCATTAAAAAAATAAAATTAAATCATCGAAAGGGAAATGCCATGCATGATGGGTACCTTTGAACTATTTAGACCAACCTTTCCGACCTCTATGAAAATAAAAAGCGAAATGAAGCTTTCATTTTTAAAGTGTTTATGGACATGCTTAGAAGGCTTCTTCCCAATATCCCGTCTTTCACTTATTTTTTGTAACAAAATATTTTCTGCAGAACAAGACGAAATCGCGAGAGACGATTTCAAACGAAGACACAAATCGAGAGTTGCCTTGTCAGCTCACTTCCTTTCTCAGTGACCTGTCCTGAAGTCCTCGAAACTTGAAAGAAAGATTTGAGTTTACGAGGTGAATGAAAGTGTTCTTCTGGAAAGTGATGGATGAGAGGAAAGAGACGAGCGACCGTACTCCTCTTTTGACCATAGCTAAACGATTATAAATTATGCAGGCAGTACAAGGTGGGATGTCTGTGCGTCTCGTCTCTCGTACCTTGCGATCATGTTTTCTTTCTACTTTCTTTTGTGTCTTTTTAGTGTTATGAGGCTAAAAATATTTTTCTTCTTCTTATTCCGTTCTGAGCCACTCAGTTCCGATTGCACGCCCGGTTAATATTATCACTAGGCGAATCCAGCACCCTAGTCGAAAATGGATGGGCCCAGGAAAACTCTTTTGGAATTGCCTTTGCTGCTTTTATCTTTATCTCACGTATTGATATAGTATGGAGTAATTGTGGAGTCAAATTGACTAATATTATACAATTTCCAAATGAAATTCAAAGAAAATATTAATATGGAACAAAAAAAGATTCTCATTTGAAATTGATTATTTAGTGCAAAAACAAAGAAAATTTTCACGCCATGATTGAATCTTTCGAAATTTCTACACCCTTCAATATAAATGGTCCTGTTTCTCTTAGTACTTCTCTTGAACTCCGCACTTCCAATGTCTCCAAGATTAGCTATTTTTATGAGTATCCGTTCTGTCCCTGGCCTTGAAGGGGTCCACGGTGAAGTACCTGTATTTGTATGAGAACGAGTTTAGTTTGAAGGGGTCGGGGAGCTGCGGAGGCTGAAGACGCTGAAGTTCTTCGCGAACGAGGTGAACCTGTTCCCGAGCGAGCTGGGAGTTTGGTGGGGCTGGAGTGCTTGCAGGTGAAGATATCGCCCCCGGGCTGAACGGGCTGGCGCTGCATAAGTTGGAAGGGCTGAAGGAGCTCGAGCTCAGTAAGGCACTGCGCCGGCCCTCGGTGTTTCCGCTGCTCAGCGAGATCGCGCAGCTCAAGTGTCTGACACAAGCTCTACGTTAGTCATTTCTCTATAAGGTATGTTGTTTTTGACTTACTGTTTGGTGTGTTCAGTTTTGAAGTTTTTTTCCTTTTTGCTTGATTGGGATTGAGTCAATTGCAATGTGTCCTGTGCAGTTCTGTGAATTAGTAAGATTGAGTGTTTGGGGACTGTCAGGAGGAGAAATTTGGTCTTTTAAGTTGGTACTCCCTTCCGAGGTGTAAGAAGCTAAGTTTGCTGGGGCTTACGTGTGGTTTTCAGTGACCATTTGCCGGTCCTTTAGCTTTGGTAATCTACGCTGGGCATTTTTCTGTTCTTAGTCTAGACACAGGATGCATGTAGTATGTATTTCTTTAATGCAGCATAATGTGACAAAACCCGGTGTAGCTCTTTTGGCAAGCAGTTTTCATGGCTCCTTTAGTTGCCTTTAGGAAGTTTGTGTTGTGGTTTTGACTTGAGATCGTGCAGTGTTACTGTAAAATTTATATATGGTGAAGTATGCTGTTCATCTCTTATCTGAACAGCAAGAAGTAAATTGTACATCTTTCTTTTTAGTCTTTTTCCTTGGAATGTTGTGACTACATGTTGACAAAAGTGGCACCTCTTATTGATATGTACTTATATTCGAAATTCTTCATTAATTGATTTATGTTATTTTAATTAGTCGTGGATACTATATGGGATAGTGCATTGGCCCTGTAGTAATCCATCATTAGTAAGATTTATGAGGGTTCAGTTTAATTCCTACCTTCCACTCTCCTCTACTCGTGTAGAAAGTAGTTGATATGGTGTTGTGTGGCAACCATCTTAACCTTTTCTCTTTCATGTTCTATACATGTTTTGAAGTATGGATATCCAAGGTGAGGGTATTTCTTAAATTCTCAGGAAACATTGTGTTCAAGTAATACTATGAACCAAAGTAGATTGAATGGGAACACAGACGGAGCCGGCTAAGGTTCTTTTATTTTATTTTATTATTTTTTTTGGGGGGGGTTGAGATTCACTAATGAAATATGGAGCCAAAAAATTATTTTGCACGAAAATTTTAAATAAACTTAAACAGTAAAGTGTATATTATTCATTAGTAAGTTAAAATATACAATTCTCTTTAAAGTTTAGTAGTACTTTCTCCTTTAACTTTTCTGTGTAATATCTATATAATTTTTTTTGAAAAGTAAAAAAAATGTTTTTGTTGATGACTATAGATGATAATTATATATAATGTTAAAATTATGTCTATAAAGAAATTCTGCACTATCGTATTAAAATTAAACTAAGGTTGGATTCATCCATATATAAATAACAGTTCGCAAGGATGGACAAATTTCATGTTCATGATAGATTGGCATACTTACAAAGGTGTATGTATATTGTCAATAGAAAATCATAATCTATTCCAAGAAAATTAGTAAGAAGAAAAAGATAGAATAACATATCGATAGACATAAGATAAGATCTAAGCCATGTTAAATGATCACTCCACTAAGACATGATAAATGCAATTTAAGTTCATTATTTGATTTGCCGGAGATGAAACCCCGCAAACAATTCCTGAGCAAGGAGAATATTATCCCTAATTCTTCTACCTTTTACAAAAGCATTTTGAGATTGACTCACAATATCATTTAAGACCATCGCTATTCGGTTAGCTAAAATCTTTGTAATAACTTTATAGATAGTGTTACAACATGCAATCGACCTGAATTCTGAGACAGCACTAGCATTCGGAAATCTTGGAAACAAGAGCGAGGATTGTAGTGTTTACCTCTTTTAGGAGCCTCCCGGATTGAAAGAAGTCCCGAACAGCCCACAACACCGACGGCCCAACAATCTCCCAGTTGGATTTGAAGAATTCAACGGAGAACCCATCCGGACCCGGGGCCTTGCCCTTAGCTAGTGAGAATAAAGTAGATTTGATAACAGCATCAGAGACGGGTTCATTCAAGGCTCGGATTTGATCCTCAAACAGAGGCCGACGAATGATCGCTTCCTACTCCTCAATAGTCGGCTTAGATACGGCTTCATGAGGAGATAACAGGGAGGAAAAGAAGTTAATAAACACCTGAGACACCAACATCGGGTCAGATATTACAGCTCCAGCTGAATCTTTGATGGAGAGAATCCTATTATTAAGCTGCATTCTTTTCACCGAATGATGGAAGAATTTCGTGTTCTTATCCCCTTCTTTCAACCAACTAATCCTCGACTTTTGTCGATAGAAGGACTCCTCCTGTTTCCTTAATTCAATAAAGACCTGGCGACAAGATCTCTCCCTTTCCGCAACCTGCAGGTTCGCCGGGTCAGCTTGAAGATCGGAGTGAAGCACAGATAAAGTTGCTCTAGCCTCATCAGTTCTGCAAGAGATCTTCGAACATGACTCCTGATTGAGAGTCTTGAGGCGGGCCTTGAGCATTTTAAGCTTGAAGACTAACTAAAACATAGGAACAACTGAAACCGGCGTATTCCAATCCTGCTGCACAATGGATTTAAAATCTCGATGTTGCTCCCAGAATTCAAAATACTTGAATGGCTTCCTTCTACGGGGCGGATGAAGGACTCTGACCACTATTGGCGTGTGGTCAGAGATACCTGGATTAAGGAACGATGCCTCAGAGAATGAGAATCGAAGGTTCCACTCATTGTTCACTAGAGCACGATCTATCTTCCTCAACTTTCTCAATGCTCCAACCGAAGTGGACCAGGTGTAACGGAGCCCCACAAATCTAAGGTCCGCCAACTCAGTTTGCTCCAAACATTGAGCAAACTCATCAAAATACGGAATCCAGTTGGTGGAACTTCCGACTCGGTCCGAAGGATCTTTTATCGCATTGAAATCTCCAGCGACTAACCATGACACATCCTGAAAGATCTCATCATAGTGCTATAAGTCCTCCCAAAGCGGCCTCCGACGGACAAAAGAGTGCTCACCGTATATGGCAGAGACAGAACAAGTCAAACCAAATAGGATATAGTTGATAGAGCCATGAATAACTTGATCAGAAATAGAGATAGGGCAAAACGAAACTAGCTCAGGGTTCCACCCAACCCAAATCCTCCCACGAGGAGAGCAATTATAATTTGCAACCCACTTCCAACCCCTAATCAGAGTGGAAGAGATAGACTCAAAAAACTCCTCCGGAACTTTAGTCTCCAGCAAGCCGACAAAGCACAGCTTATTTACCGCTATAAAACGCCTAAGCTCGGCACGCCTTAGCGGATCAAGAATGCCCCTAATGTTCCAGAATCTAAAAAACATCAAAAAACACCGAGAGAGCAGACTTACCTCCTTCTAGAGGTCTTTGAGGCCGCAGAGGCCTTTTTCGGACCCACAGGAAGGGGAGAATCATCCAAAAGCTTAAGAAACCGATCCGGAGATTAGCGAGGCCCGCTGCGGGGGCGGTTTTTGAACTGAAGGCTTGGCACTATAAGAGGAATCATTGTCTAAAGCCTCCTCATGGGCACTCGGTTTGCGTATGTCCTCAGAGCTCTCCTCCACCACCAACGAAGAATCCACAGTAGGAGAGTCGGTCGGAGAAGGAGGATCAACACTTACAGGGTTATGCTGCTCACCCTACGGAACTTCCGAATAAGAACCGGAGTCTCGCTTTAAAACCTGCCATTCTTCCGTAAGAGGTGAAAGGCCGAAATAAGCCTTATCATTTTCAGCCTTTTGAGTAGCCTCAGCAACTGCGGCAGCTCTTTGAGCCTGCTTCTTTCTTTTCTTTTTGTTTTTCCGCTTCACTTGCTTCCACTCCATATCAGTAGTTTTTTCAGGTTCAGAGGACTCAGCAATGATAGGGTGATTAGCCATATATTCAGATGGTCCTGGAAGATCCACCCGGGGAGCACTCGACTCACCACACAACAGAGTTCTATTATCATACGCCACCACAGAAGGGTCTGCAACAACTCGCCCAGCTTGGAAGTTGAGTGGGATATCACCACCTTGTGAGGATGAGTGCGGCAAAGCCACTCCTTTGCCTTTGGACAATAGAGGGATGTCCTTAGAGGTACCTGCATTTTCTACAGAAGCTTCAGAACCAGGAACAGGAACAATATCCCTGCAGGTGTGACCGAAAATACCACATTTAAGGCAAGCCAGAGGTCTCCATTCAAACTCCACTTCAACTACATCAATTTTCCCATCTGTGGTAAGATCTATAGTCTCATAGAGTGGCTGCGGCACCGTTATTTCCACACAAACATGTGCGAATGACAACATAGACATCTGTTCCGTTCTTTGATCCACATATAGTGGCCTACCGATAGCACTCCCCACTTTGTTGATCGACTGAGCAGACCAATAGGCAAAGGGAAGATTTCTCAGTCTTACCCATACTGGGACAGACATATGCGTATCCTTCTTAAGCTCGACTCCCGGTTGTCATTGCTGCAACACAAATGGAATTCTTGCCACTGTCATAGGACCGCCCTCCAGAATTTTCCTCCTAAATTCTTTGTCAGCAATACGCAGAAGAAATATTCCTCTACCGTTGGATAGAACTTCGAGCAACGCCCTGTCCCCGTGGCTCTCTGAGGACTCCTCCACAATCCTAAACGGTAGTTTCCTACCGATGAAGTAACCAACAAGGCAGTCGAATAGTTTAGGATCCGATGCTTGCTTATCAGACTCGTCCATATGAACGACTGGTTTACCATCTACAATCTGCGAGGGCGAATAATCCAGATCATAGCCCTTGTTAGCAGCACTCACTACTGCAGCCCAAGAACGAACACCAGGATTTTTTGAAACACCTCTAGAAAAGGGTCGCTTTGTCTTAGATCTTCCCCTGCTGTTCGGCCTTCCTCTAACAGACACGGGTGGAAGTCGCGAATTTGCAGGACCAGAAAGGGCAGGACGAGTATTACGATTTCCAGCAATCACCGAAGGGGCAACCGAAGGGGGTCGCACAATCCTAGGGGGAGGGGAAGACCGACTACTCAGCCCCTCAACATTTGCTCGGTTCTTCACCGAATCAAACTCCATTACAGCAGACTCGCGAAACAAAAACGCAAAACCCTAACCCATCGATCTGAATATAGTCCGCGAAGAGGGGACGTACCAGGAGATGCTTCAGTGGGGGTTTAAGGACCGGTGAAAGGCGCCTCTTGTCGCCAAAGATGAGCCTCAACCGTCGGTCAAACCAGGCGGACGCAGCAACTCCAGGTTCGCGAGCTACAGTGCAGCGATCGGGCAGCTAGAGAGCAAACCATGAACAATGCACGGCAGATTCCGAAATGGCCAAACCCTTAGCTTTCGTAGTTGTTTTTTTTTTTATTTTTTTTTATTATGACCCAGGGAACCCCCGTACGCCGCTTTGCGACTGGGATAAACCCTGGGGAGACACGTGAGGACCCACCACCCACGTGCCCCGGGTAAGACATGGCTTGCACTTAAAGCTCGACGACGCCGTGGATCGAACTCGGGACCTCTCGTGAAAAGTTCCCTTGCTCAACCACCTACGCCACCACCGCGGGTGGTTAACTTTCGCAGTTGTTTGTCTTTCATAAATCCAAGAATTTCATTTCTAACTATAAAATAGGCATTCCCCCGACTGTTCCTGTTAATCATTACTCCGATTCCATAGGCCAACACAATAGGACCGGAATCCTATGATGTTATCTCATGCTAATATAAACAGAGCGTAGGCTTGCTTTGAGCACTCTAATTTCTTCAAAGTAACAGCATCGGAAGGATAACCCGACTAGTTAAGGCTAGGAGCGTATCACCGGTAGAAGGGATGAGCCAATCGGTGCACACCATGAGGCGGACCGGTCAACCCAACTCAAGGTCCAACTACAAGCTTTTTAACTACAACAACTTAAATATACGCTATTGGAGCTGGAATTACCGCGGTTGCTGGCACCAGGCTTGCCCTCCAATGGATCCTCATTAAGGGATTTAGATTGTACTCATTCCAATTACCAGTCTTAAAGAGCCTGGTATTGTTATTTATTGTTACTACCTCCCCGTGTCAAGATTGGGTAATTTACGCGCCTGCTGCCTTCCTTGGATGTGGGAACCATTTCTCAGGCTCCCTTTTAGAATCAAACCGTAATTCTCCATCACTCGTCACCACCATAGTAGGCCACTATCCTACCATCGAAAGTTGATAAGACAGAAATTTGAATGATGTGTCGCCGGCACAATGGCCGTGTGATTCGTCAAGTTATCATGAATCATCATAGCAACGGGCAAAGCTTATGTCGACTTTTTATCTAATAAATGCATCCCTTCCAAAAGTAGATTCATGATACTTGATGGATCGTATGGCCATCGTGTCGGCGACGCATCATTCAAATTTCTACCTTTATCAACTTTCGATGGTAGGATAGTAGCCTACTATGGTAATGACAAGTGACGGAGAATTAGGATTCGATTCTGGAGAGGGAGCCTGAGAAATGGCTCCCGCATCTAAGGAAGGCAGCAGGCGCGTAAATTACCCAATGCCGACACAAGGAGGTAGTGACAATAAATAACAATATCGAGCTCTTTGAGTCTAGTAATTGGAATGAGTACAATCTAAATCCCTTAACGAGAATCCATTAGAGGGCAAGTCTAGTGCCAGCAATCGCGGTAATTCTAGCTCCAATAGCGTATTTTTAAGTTGTTGCAATTAAAAAGCTCGTAGTTGGACCTTGAGTTGGGTCAACCAGTTCGCCTCACGGTGTGCATCGATTGGCTCATCCCTTCTACGGGCGATACGCTCTTGGCCTTAACTGACCAAGTCGTGCCTCCGATGCTATTACTTTGAAAAAATTAGAGTGTTCAAAGTAAGCCTACGCTCTGTATACATTAGCACGGGATAACATCATAGGATTCCGGTCCTATTATGTTGAATTTCGGGATCGAAGTAATGATTAATATGGACAGTTGGAGGAATGCGTATTTTATAGTTAGAGGTGAAATTCTTAGATTTATGAAAGACAAACAACTGCAAAAGCAAGTTTAAAGTGGATCATTTGTTTTTTGCCTGTAAAATCCCTGGCAATCTTGCTTCTTATTGGGCTGCTAAGTTTAAAGTGTCTTGGCGCAACAATTCGTGGCTTCAGAACCTAGATTGGGCGGTTAAACGCTTCTCCGATAAAAGCTTTTATAGTACGTTGGCCCGATTTAGTTTTGGAGCCCTTTGTTATATTATTTGGAAGGAGCGAAACAATATTATCTTCCGTAATCAGGCTCTTTTCATCCCGGCAATGAAGATGCATCTTCAGAAGGCCATAAAGGACAAATCTTCGACTCTGAAGCATGTTGTGGACACTCCTAAGAACAGAAGGCTGCAACAGAGCTGGGGCTTGAGCCCGTCTATCTTTGATTGATGGAGGGTTGTCTAGTTGTGCTGTGTCTTTTGTTGCTTAGGTTTTAGGTTCTCTTTTTGAATCCTTTGGCACCCTTACACTCTCCCTTGACTTCGGTCCTTTTGAGTGTTAGTCTTGTTGGTGCCAGGTTTCCCTTTTGTAATTATTATGCAAAATCAATACAAATCTTACCTTTACCAAAAAAACAACTGCAAAAGCAATGGGTTTTGGCCATTTCGGAATCTATCGTGCATTGTTCATGGTTTGCTCTCTAGCTGCCCGATCGCTGCACTGTAGCTCGTGAACCTGGAGTTGCTGCGTCCGCCTGGTTTGACCGACGGTTGAGGCTGATTTTTGGCGAAAAGAGGCGCCTTTCACCACTCCTTAAACCCCACAGAAGCATCTCCTGGTACATTCCCTCTTCGCGGACTATATTGAGATTGATGGGTTAGGGTTTTGCGTTTCTGTTTCGCGAGTCTGCTGTAATGGAATTTGATTCGGTGAAGAACCGAGCGAATGTTGGGGGGCTGAGTAGTCGGTCCTCCCCTCCCCCTAGGATTGTGCGACCCCCTACGGTTCCCCTTCGGTGATTGCTGGAAACTGTAATACTCGTCCTACCCGTTCTAGTCCTGCGAATTCGCGAATTCCACCCGTGTCTGTTAGAGGAAGGCCGAACAGCAGGGGAAGATCTAAGACAAAGCGACCCTTTTCTAGAGGTGGTTCGAAGAATCCTGGAGTTCGTTCTTAGGCTGCAGTAGTGAGTGCTGCTAACAAGGGCTATGATCTGGATTATTCGCCCCCGCAGATTGTAGATGGTAAACCAGTCAATCATATGGACAAGTCTGATAAGAAAGCAGCAGATCCTAAACTATTCGACTGCCTGGTTGGTTACTTCATCGGTAGGAAACTACCGTTTAGGATTGTGGAGGAGGCCCTCAGGAGAGCCTGGGGATAGGCGTTGCTCGAAGTTCTATCCAACGGTAGAGGAATATTTTTTCTGCGTATTGCTGACAAAGAATTTAGGAGGAAAATTCTGGAGGGCGGTCCTATGACAGTGGCAAGAATTCCATTTGGGTTGCAGCAATGGCAACCGGGAGTCGAGCTTAAGAAGGATACGCATATGTCTGTCCCAGTATGGGTAAGACTGAGAAATCTTCCCTTTGTCTATTGGTCTGCTCAGTCGATTAGCAAAGTGGCGAGTGCTATCGGTAGGCCACTATATGTGGATCAAAGAACGGAACAGATGTCTATGCTGACATTCGCACGTGTTTGTGTCGAAATAACGGTGCAGCAGCCACTCTATGAGACTATAGATCTTACCACAGATGGGAAAATTGATGTAGTTGAAGTGGAGTTTGAATGGAGACCTCTGGCTTGCCTTAAATGTGGTATTTTCGGTCACACCTGCAGGGATACTGTTCCTGTTCCTGGTTCTGAAGCTTTTGTAGAAAATGTAGGTACCTCTAAGGACATCCCTCAAACTACTTCACTATTGCCCAAAGGCAAAGGAGTGGCTTTGCCGCACTCATCCTCACAATGTGGTGATATCCCACTCGACTTCCAAGCTGGGCGAGTTGTTGCAGACCCTTCTGTGGTGGCGTATGATAATAGAAATCTGCCGTGTGGTGAGTCGAGTGCTCCCCGAGTGGATCTTCCAGGACCATCTGAATCTATGGCTACTCACCCTATTATTGTTGAGTCTTCTGAACCTGAAAAAACTGCTGATATGGAGTGGAAGCAGGCGAAGTGGAAAAACAAAAAGAAAAGAAAGAAGCAGGCTCAAAGAGATGCCGCAGTTGCTGAGGCTACTCAAAATGATAAGGCTTCTTTCGGACTTTCACCTCTTACGGAAGAAGGGCAGGTTTTAAAGCGAGACTCCGGTTCTTATTCAGAAGTTCCACAGGGTGAGCAGCATAACCCTGTAAGTGTTGATCCTCCTTCTCCGACCGACTCTCCCTTGTGGATTCTTCGTTGGTGGTGGAGGAGAGCTCTGAGGACATACGCAAACCGAGTGCCCATGAGGAGGCTTCAGACAATGATTCCTCCTATAGTGCCAAGCCTTCAGTTCAAAAACCGCCCCTGCAGTGGCCTGCTAATCTCCATGATCAGTTTCTTAAGCTTTTGGATGATTCTTCCCTTCCTGTGGGTCCGAAAAAGGCCTCTGCAGCCTCAGAGACCTCTAGAAGGAGGTAAGTATGCTCTCTCAGTGTTTTTTGATGTTTTTTGGATTCTGGAACATTAGGGGCATTCTTGATCCACTAAGGCGTGCCGAGCTTAGGCGTTTTATAGCGGTAAATAAGCTGTGCTTTGTTGGCTTGTTGGAGACTAAAGTTCCGGAGGAGTTTTTTGAGTCTATCTCTTCCACTCTGATTAGGGGTTGGAAGTGAGTTTCAAATTATAATTGCTCTCCTCGTGGGAGGATTTGGGTTGGGTGGAACCCTGAGCTGGTTTCGTTTTGCCCTATCTCTATTTCTGATCAAGTTATTCATGGCTCTATCAACTGTATCCTATATGGTTTGACTTGTTTTGTCTCTGCCGTATACGGTGAGCACTCTTTTGTTCGTCGAAGGCCGCTTTGGGAGGACTTACAGCACTATGATGAGATTTTTCAGGATGTGCCATCGTTAGTCGCTGGAGATTTCAATGCGATAAAAGATCCTTCGGACCGAGTCGGAAGTTCCACCAACTGGATTCCGTATTTTGATGAGTTCGCTCAATGTTTGGAGCAAACTGAGTTGACGAACCTTAGATTTGTGGGGCTCCGTTACACCTGGTCCACTTCGGTTGGAGCATTGAGAAAGTTGAGGAAGATAGATCGTGCCCTAGTGAATAATGAGTGGAACCTTCGATTCTCATTCTCTGAGGCGTTGTTCGTTAATCCAGGTATATCTGACCACACGCCAATAGTGGTCAGAGTTCTTCATCCGCCCCGTAGAAGGAAGCCATTCAAGTATTTCGAATTCTGGGAGCAACATCCAGATTTTAAATCCATCTTGCAGCAGGTGTGGAATACGCCTGTATCGGGTGTTCCTATGTTTCAGTTAGTCTTCAAGCTTAAAATGCTCAAGGCCCGCCTCAGGACTCTCAATCAGGAGTCATTTTCGGAGATCTCTTGCAGAACTGATGAGGCTAGAGCAGCTTTATCTACGCTTCATTCTAATCTACAAGGCGGCCGGCGAACCCGCAGCTTGCGGAAAGGAGAGATCTTGTCACCAGGTCTTTATTGTATTAAGGAAACAGGAGGAGTCCTTCTATCGACAAAAGTCGAGGATTAGATGGTTGAAATAAGGGGATAAGAACACGAAATTCTTCCATCATTCGGTGAAAAGAAGGCAGCTTAATAATAGGATTCTCTCCATCAAAGATTCAGCTGGAGCTGTAATATCTAACCCGATGTTGGTGCCTCAGGTGTTTATTAACTTCTTTTCCTCCCTGTTATCTCCTCATGAAGCCGTATCTAAGCCGACTATTGAGGAGTTGGAAGCGGTCATTCGTCGGCCTCTGTTTGAGGATCAAATCCGAGCCTTGAATGAACCCGTCTCTGATGCTGTTATCAAATATACTTTATTCTCACTAGCTAAGGGCAAGGCCCCGGGTCCGGATGGGTTCTCCGTTGAATTCTTCAAATCCAACTGGGAGATTGTTGGGCCGTCGGTGTTGTGGGCTGTTCGAGACTTCTTTCAATCCGGGAGGCTCCTAAAAGAGGTAAACGCTACAATGCTCGCTCTTGTTCCCAAGATTCCGAATGCTAGTGCTGTCTCAGAATTCAGGCCGAATGCATGTTGTAACACTATCTACAAAGTGATTACAAAGATTTTAGCTAACCGAATAACAATGGTCTTAAATGATATTGTGAGTCAAACTCAAAATGCTTTTGTAAAAGGTAGGAGAATTAGAGATAATATTCTCCTTGCTCAGGAATTGTTTGTGGGGTTTCATCTCCGGCCATACTTACCTAAGTGTGCGGTCAAGGTGGATTTCCATAAGTCTTATGACACTATTGATTGGGACTTCTTAGAAAATGTTCTCCTAGCATTCAAATTCCCTGAAGGATTTGGCCTGTGTCCGAACGCTGTATTACTCCATAGCCATTAATGGTGATCTCCATGGGTTTTTCTCGGGAGGGCGAGGCCTCAGGCAAGGGGATCCTATGTCCCCTTACCTGTTCACCTTGGTGATGGAAATATTCTCCGGCATTCTGGTGTCTCGCACGGCAAATCAAAATTTCAAGTACTACTGGAGATGTAAACCGGTTCAGCTCTCTCATTGTTCTTCGCCCATGATGTTTTTCTCTTTTGTCAAGCGGATTGGTCTTCGGTGGCTATGCTTAAGAGAGGGCTTGATATTTTCTCCTCTTGGAGTGGGTTGTTTCCTAACAAAAGCAAGAGCGAGATCTTCATATCGGGTGGTGATTTGTCCATTCGGAATAGAATACTGTGGGCTTTTGGTTTTCAGGAAGGAAAACTCCCTGTACGTTACTTGGGTGTTCCCATCATTTCCTCTGGGCTGAGTAAAGTGGACTGCATTGCATTGACGGATTGTATCACGGCTAGGATCCAGTCCTGGGCCCATCGATTCCTGTCCTTCGCCGGTAGGTTGCAGCTCATTCGGTCGGTGCTTCACTCCATCCAAGCTTTTTGGACGAGTGTGTTTACCCTCCCGTCTTCGGTCTTGGCCAGTATTGATCGGATTATGAGGCAATTCCTGTGGAAAGGAACGACCCTCGGTCGTGGTGGAGCAAAGGTTGCTTGGGATGATGTGTGTCGGCCAAAAGCCGAAGGTGGTCTTGGTATTCGGAATCTTAAAGACTGTAATAAAGCGTCTATGCTGAAGTTTATATGGATCCTCTTCTCTGATAGAGAGTCCTTGTGGTGTCGGTGGATCCACTCGGTTTTTTTACCCAAGACGAATTTCTGGAATGCTTCACAACCGGGGATGTGCTCCTGGTCCTGGAAGAAGATCCTCCAGCTTAGAAGTCAGTTCCGAACCTCCTTTAGATGGAAGATTGGAAATGGTTTTTCTATGTCTTTATGGCATGATTTTTGGTTGCCGTGCGGCCCTCTGGATGTGTTCGTTCCTCTATCCTTCAGGACTGGCCTCCATATTCTTGAGCATGCGGTGGTTGCTGATTTATTCACTCCTATGGACCTCTCGGTTAGGGAGCTCCTTTTGAGATGGGGCATATCTCTTCGGGTGTTGTCGTCAGGCAATGACAGATTCATCTGGTGTGACCATCCGTCTGGAGCCTTCTCGGTTGCATCGGCTTGGAATTCCATCAAAGCCAAGAAACCTCTGGTTGATTGGGCTCCTCTTGTTTGGGATAATGCCATAGCTCCCCGTCACCAGTTCATTCTTTGGCTTATTGTAAAGAAGCGTCTTCCCACACAGGTTATGCTCCTATCTTATGGACGAATTGACTATAATGTCTGTGCCTTTTGCAGTGAAATGCCTGATTCTATAGACCATCTTTTCTTCGGGTGTCGCACCTTGGCTTCTCTGGCCTTCTTCTGGGCTGCCAGGTGTAATCTACCTTGGAGGAATAGATGTTGGGATGAAGTGCTCTCCTGGGCCAAAAAATTCCTTTCCGGAAAGAGCTTTTATCACAAAATAGGCAAGCGCCTTCTTTTCTAGTTAACAGAGGATGCACTCAACAATGCTTGGGGTCACCATTTGATTGAAGTTATTGCTGCTGATCTTGGATTTTATTTTTTCCATATCTTGGATAGTAACTTCAAGAGGAAAGTGCTGGATGGAGGTCCGATTACGTTGCAAAAATCCCCCTGATTCTTCAAAGTGGCATCCTATGTTGGAGCTTAAAAAGACGGCTCATAATACCGTCCCTGTTTGGATTCGGCTTAGAAATGTGCCTATGGCGTTAAGGTCCGCTGCTGGTATTAGCTTCCTAGCTAGTGGTATTGGAAAGCCTCTATTTGTGGATAATCGCATGGAGCAGATGGCGATGGTTGCTTTTGCTCGAGTATGTATTGAAGCGATGCCTCCAACTCATTTCTGAAATGATTGAGTTTATGATGAAGGGTGAGCTCGGGGCTGTGGTTCCGGATGAATGGGTGCCGTCCCTTTGTCCGACTTGCTCTACTTTTGGCCGTAAGTGTGTTGCTCCTAATGCCTCGACCCCTCTAAAGTTGGCCTTTCAGTCCTTCAGTCCCGAAGGCTTCTTTTTCTTGTCCAAATGAGTGGCGTGAAGTGCGAGGTAAGCGCAATAAAAATACCCTTGTTCTTGTAAATGATCCTATTCAGGATCATTCCAAATCCCCCCATTTCTGTTGGGAATCAACCCATTTTATTTGTGCCACGATTGCCGATGGCTTCGGATGCTCAACCAAAGAAAGTGAGGGGGAAGGCCCCCTCCTTCATTTGATCTCTTCCTGGTACTTCGCTAGACACGGGACCCGCCGCTTTGTAAATGCCAGAATCCCCTGTTTTGAATAAATCCTTAACTTCGGATGAGGAAGCCCCGGATGATATCAGCTTTGGTGAAAGTGAATCTGTTTCTCCTTGTAAGGTGGTTTCATCCATTCCGGAGGAACGTGATAAGGCTCGCCCTCCTCCGGATCCTGTTTAGGATGTTCATGCTCGTCAAAAAGGTATCCTCCGTGTTGCTTCTGCTGATGCGAGTATCCCTATCGGCCCTAAGCCTGTGCCGCCCTCGGCGAATAAACGAGGGGGTAAGAAAATGTAATTTTTTCTTCATCCTATCCTATTTTTTTGGTGTATGGAATATTAGGGGTCTTGGAGACGCCCTCAAACAAGCTGAGATTAGAAATTTTGTGAGGACCAATCGCCTTAGTTGTGTTGGTATCTTGGAGACAAAAATCTCCCCTGTTGCTCACCTCCCAGTCTCGGCTTCTCTCTTGCCTGGCTGGTGCTGGTCTACGAATTATACCCATTTAGTTAGGGGTCGTATCTGGGTGGGGTGGAACCCCTTGGCTGTTTCTTTTGGCATCTCAACTTGTACTGCTTAGGCCATTCATGGTCGTTTGGAGTGTCTTATTATAGGTATTGTCTTTAATCTTTCTGTGGTATATGCGGAGCATTCCTTTGTTCTTAGGAGACCACTCTGGGATGATCTGATCTTAACCAGCACCCGTTACCTAGATGTTCCTTGGATTATTGCTAACGATTTCAACGCCATTCATTATGCCTCGAGAGAGCGACGCGGGTCTAATTCTTGGATTCCAGCTTTTGAGGATTTTGGAGAGTGCCTTATCCAAGCTGGTTTGGATGACCTTCAATTTTTGGGTAATAGATTTACTTGGGCAGCTTCTTTGGGCCCCATCCGAAGGCAAAGGAAAATAGATAAGAGTATTAACCAATGCAACTTGGAACTCCGCTTTTTCCTATTCAGAAGCCAACTTCTTGCCCCCTAGAGTGTCGGACCACTCCCCTATGGTTGTCAAGATACTACCTATTCCTAACTCCCGCAGACCCTTCAAGTTCTTTAATTTCTGGATGTCTCATCCAAGTTTTTTGATTTGGTTGGTCAGGTTTGAGATTCAGATTTTACTGGTTCGCCTATGTATGTGCTTTGCTGTAAGCTTCGGACCCTCAAATGCAGACTTAAGATGTTAAATAAAAATGCCTACTATGATATATCTGCTAGAATTGCTGATGCTAGGCGCCTGTTATTGGATGCTCAGAATGCTATTCAGCTTGATCCGCTCAATTAAGCATTGGCAGATGCTGAAAAGGAGCACCACAGTGTCTTCTCTGATCTTAGCCTCAAAGAAGAATATTTCTTTAGGCAAAATTCTAGGGTAAGGTGGCTCAAAGAAGACGATTTAAATACCAAGCTTTTTCATCATTCGGTTAAGCGTAGCCATCTTCGGAATAGGATTATCTCGATCTCTGATGGAAATAACTTGGTCACCAATCCCTCTGAAATGCATCAACTTTTTGTTAATCATTTTCAAGATCTTCTCTCGCTTCCACCCCTTCGTCCCCTCGTTGATGAGATCCGAGCGAATTTGTCTTGTACACTTTGGATGAAAATCAGGTTATGTCTATCTCTCGGCCTTTTGCGACGAAGAAATCCGAACTACATTGTTCTCTCTGGCCAGTGGAAAAGCCCCTGGCCTGGATGGCTTTAATGTTGATTTCTTCGAGCGGTCGTGGGAATATGTCGGCCTCTCGGTTGTGCTGGCATTTCGGGATTTCTTCTTCTTTGGTCAGCTGCTTCGAGAGATTAATACTACAATTCTTACCCTTGTCCCGAAGATCCCGAATGCCTCGATGGTCAATGATTTTCGGCCTTTAGCGTGCTGCAACACCGTTTATAAATGCATCATAAAGCTTTTGGTCAACAGGTTAGCAGCCGTTCTTCCTTCTATCATCAGCCGTCCTCAAAACGCTTTTGTTAAAGGGAGACGTATCAGTGATAATATCCTGCTTGCTCAAGAATTATTTTGTGACTTTCATCATGTTCCCTATCTCTCGAAGAGTATTATTAAGGTTGATTTCTGCAAAGCTTATGATTCGGTTGATTAGAATTTTGTTGAGATGACCTTTTAGGCTTTCGGTTTCCCCTCTGATTTCATAAATCGTATTATGACTTGCATCCGATCCTCTAAGTTCTCTATCTCTCTAAACGGTGAGTTGCATGGATTTTTCTCTAGTGGGAGGGGAATTCGTCAGGGTGACCCCATGTCCCCGTACATTTTCACTCTTGTCATGGAAGTGTTTACTGGTATTATTGACGCTCGTACTTGTAAGCCTGAATTTGACTTTTACTGGCGTTGTAAACCGACCAAGCTATCCCATATGTTGTTCGCTGATAACGTCCTACTCCTTCGGAAGCTAACATGTCGTCGCTCGGCTCTTGTTGGATGTAGTAAACATTTTTGCATCTTGGTCCTGGGCTCATCCCCAATCTTAATAAAAGCGAAATCTTCATCTCGGTGGGCCTGACTCTCTTAATGATGCATTGGTTAATGCTTTGGGTTTCCAGCTCGGATCCCTCCCATTTCGGTACCTTGGTGTTCCTATTATTTCCTCTAGATTGGGCAAGGAGGATTGTGTCTCTCTGGTGGATGCTATTATGAAGAGAGTTCAATCATGGACCAACCGGTTTTTTGTCCCGTCTTTGGCGGTGCTCCGGCTTATTAGATCCGTTCTCCACTCCATCCAGGTATACTAGTCTTCAATTTTTATCTTTCCCTTTTTAGTAATTAATCGGATTGAACAGATCTTTCGCCAATTCCCGTGGCGTGGCCGAACCTTGGCTCGGTGGGGCTAGAGTCGCATGGGAAGAAGTCTGTCTTCCTAAAGTGGAAGGGGGTTTAGGTATTCGTTCTCTTCAAGTGAGTAATATTGCTGTGATGATTAAACACTTATGGCTCCCATTTTCTGATAAAGAATCGCTCTGGTGCAAATGGATTCATTCAAACTTCTTAAAACATAAAAATTTCTAGATTGTGCCTAGGCCGACTATATGTTCTTGGTCTTGGAAGAAACTGTTTGGTCTTCGTGACTTGGTTCAACACTACTTTATTTGGAGCATTGGTAATGGATTAATTGCTTCTTTCTGGTTTGACTTGTGGCACCCTCGTGGCCCGCTTAACAAGCTTTTCTCGGATCAGGATATCTATTGTTCTCATATTCCGCGGAATGCCTCGGTTGTTGCTGGTGTTTCGGCCTTGTCCCTTCCTTCTGCTGTTGCAACTGCTTTTGATAGATGGGATGATCCTCTTCCTTGCTTTAATGGTCAAAATGACCGTCTTGTTTGTCTTGGCCACTCATTAGGTGAGTTTTCTACTGCATCCGCGTGGAGTATGCTTCGAGCAAGGGGTTCCTTAGTTAACTGGTCACGATTTATTTGGAGCCCCTCCCTACCACCGCGATATCAAACTCCCTTGTGGTTAATTACCCGAAATCGATTGCCAACCCAGGTATTGCTACTTTCGTATGAGAGAATTCCGGATGTCTCTTGCGCCTTCTGCTCGGCTAAGCCTGATTCAATCGATCACTTATACTTTGGTTGCTCAATTACTGGTGATCTGGCTTCTTTTTGGGCTTCTAAATGTAACTTGACTTGGAGAAATGGTGCTTGGAAGGACAATCTTCTTTGGGTAGTGGATTACCTCTCGGATGCGAGCTTCCATCATTCCATTACTTGCTTTGCCTTTGGTACCTTATGCTATCTCATTTGGAAGGAAATAAATAACATTATATTTCATAACCAAAGCCTCTTCCTTCCGGCTCTAAAATGGCATCTCCGTAAAGTTGTCAAAGATAGGGCATCGACATTTTCAAGAGTACCAGATATTCCTCGCAACCGAAGGCTCCAAATGAGTTGGGGGGTCCATCCTTCTATTTATGAGTAAGTCTGCTGGTTGATTGTTGGTCCCTGTATCATCTTGGAATGGAGTCATTCATGTGGCCTCATCCTCTGCTTTCGTGTGCTATTGGGTACACCCCCTTTCCCGGCGTCTCTCAAGAGGTTTTCCTGCTTCTGTCTTGGTGCCTTTTCGATGGGCGAGCTGCTAATTCTATCTGATGGAAGCTGTGTCTGCTTTTCTTGGCTGTGCTATTTTCTGCTCTTTGTTTTAGTTTAGCCTTGTTTCGTTTGTCCATGTTGTTGGGGTGTGGCTTTTTTTTTGCTTCACCTGGTTTTTGCCGGGCCCTCGCTGTTTTTGCAGTGTTTGGGTTGGAGGTGTTTGGGTGGTGGCCCTTCTTTATTTGTCTTGTCTTGGCCGGTATGTTTGGCCTTTTGCTGTGTGCGCTTCTTGGTTTGTTGTGCCGCTCTTTCCGTCTCGCTTCTACTCAATTTGATGCTCGTGTCTCTTCGAGTGCAAGTTTTTTGGAGCCGGGTCTCTTGCTGTACATTTGTGTAGCTCTTGGTTCAAAAGTTATGATATTACTTACTTCTTACAAAAAAAAAAACAACTGCAAAAGCTATTGCTTGGGCCATTTTGTTCTTCTCGGAGCACTGTTCACTGAAACTCTCAAAGCTAATGACTGAAACACTGTTCCTGTGATTTCTTCTTCGGTTGATTCTCGTTCTGTTAGCCGTTCGTTGAGGCTGGTTGTTGGCGACTTAGGGCGCTTGGTGGGCCTCTTCAAACCCCGCATAAGCTTGCCCTGGTACGTGCTCTCCTTGGGCTTCGATGGTCGATATTGGTTAGGTTTTTTTTCGCCCTTGTTTTCTCTGCAATTCGAATTCTGTGCTGTGATGGATCTCGAAGCTTATTCGAACCAAAATGAGGGGGAAAGGGCTATTCGTAGCCCTCCTTTTACTGACCATGGCCCCTCCTCTCGTGGTGGTGACGTTAATGAGACTATGGGTGGTGTCGATCAATCCCCTGCTGGTTCGAAACAACCTTCTATGCAAGCCCAACTCACTCGTGTTCCAGATGGGCTGCGAGGTAGGAGTAGGGGTTGATTAGGTTCTAAACGACCTTAAAGAGCTGCTTCAAGAAGCTTGAACTTGCGCAACTGGGCGAGTGTTGTGGTGGCCAGAGTAGCCACTAAAGGTTACGATTTGGAGTTCATTCCTCCAATTGATAACAGTCCGGTAGTTCAAATGACCGCCGATGATCTCGCACGCTGCTGACCCGAAACTTCAAGAATGTCTTGTTAGATATTATCGGGCGGGGAGAATTCTTTTTAAAGTTACGGAAGCTGCCTTCAAAAAGGCATGGGGGCCAAATTTGGTTGACCTAATGGTTGATGGGAAGGGATTTTTCTTTTTCCATATTCCGGATTGGGAGTTTAGGAGAAAGGTGTTGAAAGGAGGCCCTATTACTGTCTTAAAGGTGCCTCTTGTGCTGCAACAATGGAGACCGGCCTTGGACTTGAGGAAGGACTCCCACCTTACGGTTCCTGTGTGGGTAAGGCTTAAAAACCTACCTCCTATGTTCTGGTCTTCTCAGGCTATCAGTAAGATTGCAAGTAAGGTTGGTGAACCGCTGTATGTAGACATAAGAACTGATCAAATGAAAGCACTGGCTTATGCTAGAGTTTGTGTAGAGATTGCAACCTTCATGCGAGTCCATTGAATTGGTTCACCAGGGAGATTCGTGTTTGGTGGAAGTAGAATATGAATGGAGACCCACGGCTTGTGCAGGCTGTGGTGTCTTTGGCCACAAATGTAGTGTTGTTGTTGCTTAGCCCTCTATTGCAAATGCTCAACGGTCTTTGATCGATAGACCCCATGCTCCTCAAGATGGGGCTTCATCTCCTAATCCTTCCTCTTGGCCTGCAATTCAAGCAAGCTCACATCCTCAGTTCGCTCAGTCTTCAGACAAGACTCATGATAACCCCTCATTTATTAAGAAGCTTGATGCTGGACCTATCCCAGTAGAGGAGCCCTTCTTGAAATGCATAAGGCTTCAAATCCTACTGCTGGTAAATCTCCGAGTTCTCTCAATTCTACTGCAATGACCTCTGGATGCGAAGGAGCTCCAGAGATGCTTTTGCCTCTTTGTATCTGCTACTATCCCTCCCATTCTGCTGACCTAGGATGGAAGCAAGAGAAAAGAAAGAAGAAGGTGGCCGAGAAAGAAACTGCATCTTTTAGTTTAGCCTTGCCCAATGCAGGAGGGCGATCTCAAAAACTAAAAAGTCCTGTTTCTGGGAAAGTTGGTTTTGCTTCGTTGCCTCGCAAGACTCCTGCAATCTCATTATCTTCCTCGAAGGTTGTTGAAAGCTCTTCTATGGCAAGAGCGAAAGTCGTCTCTCCTCATTTGATCTTGCCTGATTGTTCGGAAGAGATTGGTAACTCCAACATTCATGCTGGTTCATACAATGAGGATCTGTTGTCGGTTGGTTGCCCTTTCTCGAAATCCCCTCACAAGAATGTCCCGGTTGAGATGTTACAAGATAAGCTCCCGCTATTTGCTCGGATCCTCCTGTTTCTTTGGCTCCTAATCCGACTATGGGTCGGAAAAAGGCCACCAAGAAGAGGTATTTTCTCATTCTTTTTTGTAAATATGTATATAGGTGCTTGGAACATAAGAGGCCTCATGGACCCGGTCAGGCAGGCAGAAGTTAGGAGACTTGTCTTCACCCACGATCCGTGCTTGGTTGGCCTTATTGAGACTAAAGTTCATGAAATTTCTTTTGAATCTATGTCCTTTTTGTTGAGTGCCTGGAATTGGGTTGCAAATTATGATTCCTCCCATCGTGGCAGAATTTGGGTGGGCTGGAACCCTGAGTATGTTAGTTATGAAACATTGTTGATCAATGATCAAGATGTACACGGTTGATTGAGATCCGCCTTGATTGGCATGGTTTGTTGCGTGTCTATTGTATATGGGGAGCATTCTTTTGTTCGTCGCCAGCCTTTTTGGGAGGACTTGCTCCGTATGAATAATCTTATGTAGGATATGGCTTGGTTGGTAGCTGGTGATTTTAATGTCATTAAAGATCCCTCCGACCGGTTTGGTAGCTCCAACTTATGGATCCCTTATTTTGATGAATTCGGAAATTGCTTAGCTTAGACTAAATTAGGAGATCTTAGGTATGTCAGTCTTCGGTTTACATGGTCGACTTCTGTTGGTGCTTCTAGAAAAATTAGGAAAATTGATCGCGTATTGGTTAATTCTAAATGGAATGTCGAATTCTCCTTCTCAGAGGCCTCTTTCCTGAATTTGGGCATCTTGGATCACTCTCCCATGGTTGTCGAGTTCTAAACCCGATTCTCAGAACAAGGCTTTTCAAATATTTTGATTTATGGTCTTAACATTCTGACTTCTCTTCCATCGTTTAGCAAGCTTGGAATACTCAAGTTGTTGGGGTTTCTATGTTCAGACTAGTTTCCAAGCTTAAAGTGCTAAAAGGCCGGCTCAAACAATTGAATAGAGAGGAGTTCTCCAATATTTCGGTGAGTATAGCGGAAGCTAGAGAAGCCCTTCGTCTTGCTGAGCTTGATCTTCACCTTGATCCAACCAACTTTGACTTTGCTGATCTTGAGAAGACACACTGCAAGCTCTTTGTGAATTTCCGTAGAGATGAGAAATCGTTTTACAGGCAGAAATCAAGAGTCCGCTGGCTTAAGGAAGGTGATCGAAAAACTAAATTTTTTCATAATTCCGTCAAGAGAAGGCAGCTCAGGAATAGGATCCTCTTGGTTAAGGATACTTCGAGTACATTGATCAGTGACCCTTTAGCAGTTCCATAGGTTTTTGTTTCTTTCTTCAATGATCTTCTATCTCCTCAATCGGTGCTATCTAAGCCTTCTTTGCAGGACGTTAAAGAGTTCATTCAAAATCCTTTGTCGGCTGATCAGGTCTCCTTCCTGTCTAGACCAGTCTTGGATTATGAGATTAAGGATACGCTCTTCTCTCTTGCGAAAGAAAAAGCCTCGGGTCCTGACGACTTTACTGTTGAGTTTTTTAAGACTTGTTGGGGGACTGTTGGCCCGTTGGTGATGGAGGTGGTTTCTGATTTCTTCTCTTCAAGCCATCTCTTGAGAGAGGTAAGTAATACCATTCTTACCTTGGTACGTAAAGTGCCTAATGCTTGTGCTGTGACTGATTTCCGGCCTATCGCTTGCTATAATACTATTTATAAGCTCATCACCAAAATATTGGCTAATCGCCTAGCTGCTGTCTTGAGCAATTTGGTTGATTTTTCCTAGAATGCATTCGTTAAAAAGAGAAGGATTATGGATAATATACTATTGGCGCAAGAGCTTTTTGCTGGTTTTTATCTAGAACCTTATACTCCCAAATGCGCAATTAAGGTTGATTTTTAGAAAGCCTACGACACTATTGATTGAGACTTTCTTTAAAATACTTTGATGGCGTTTGGCTTTCCTGAATTTCTTAGTCGACTCATTATGGTTTGTGTTCGGACTCCCAAATACTCTATTTCTATTAATGGAGAATTGCATGGTTTCTTTCCGGGTGGGAGGGGCCTTTGCCAGGGCGATCCAATGTCCCTCTACCTCTTCACCCTTGTAATGGAGGTATTCTCTGGAATATTAAATGCAAATACTGCTTTGAGGGAGTTTAAGTATTATTGGAGATCTCATCTCTTCTTCACTGATGATGTATTTCTCTTTAGTTAGGTTGACTGGCCTTCCATTACTCTTTTAAAAAATGGCCTTGATTTATTTTCTTCTTGATGTGGGCTATATCCGAATAAGAACAAAAGTGAAATATTTTTATTGGGTGGGGACCCTTTGTTGCGCAACTATATCCTTTTGGCATTTGGATTTCAAGAACGAAAGCTTCTATTGAAATACTTAGGTGTACTTGATCATTTCCTCCAAACTTGGAAAAGCAGAATGCGTGGTCTTGATTGATCGGATTACCGCCAGGGCCCAGTTATGGGCTCAATGCTTGCTCTCTTTTGTGGGTAGGCTACAACTTATAAGGTCAGTCCTACACTCAATTCAATCGTATTGATCTAGTGTCTTTACCTTGCCAGCTTCGGTCCTAATTAGTATTGAAAAATCTTGAGGCAATTTTTATGGAAAGGTGCCACACTTGCGAGGCGGGGCTAAGGTTGCATGAGATGAAGTGTGCCTTCCCAAAAATGAAGGAGGATTGGGTATTCATAAGTTGAAAGACTATAACAAATCGGTGATGCTTAAATACATTTGGATTCTTTTCACATATAAAGAATCGTTATGGTGTCATTGGATTCACTCCAATTTCTTAAAAATGTACAACTTTTGGATCTCTTCCTCACCTTCGGTTTACTCTTGGGCTTGGAAAAAAATCTTACATCTAAGAGCAGAATTTCGGCTCTCCTTTTTGTGGAAAATTGGAAATGGTCTTTCCGTTTCCTTATGGTTTGATCACTGGCTTTTGGAGGGCCCTCTTGATCATATTATTCCGCATCCTCTTATTGAGACATCTGATCTCCCCAAGCATGCAGTAGTGGCGGATCTCCTCTCCCTAATGGGCACTTCCTTCAGGTTTCTCCTTCAAAGCCGGGGATTCTCCATTCCGATTTCATCCTCTGCTTCGGATCGTTTCTTATGGAGTCGGACCCCCATCGGATCCTTCTCGGTGGCTTATGCTTGGGACTGCATTATAACACAAAAAACTGGGTACCTTGGGCTTCTCTTATCTGGTTTACTGATATTGCTCCTAGATTCCGGTTTAATTTGTGGCTGATTACTAAGAACAGATTGCCTACCCAAGAGCTCCTTCTCTCTTATGGAAGAATCGACTTTTGCACTTGTGCGTTATGCAATGAAGTTCTGGATTCCATCAACCACCTATTTTTTGATTGCCAGGTCTCGGCTTCTCTTGCTTTCTTTTGGGCTAGGTGCAACTTACCTTGGCAAGCGAGACCGTGGGCAGAGAACCTTTCTTGGGCTATTAAATTCTTATCCGGTAAAGGTTTCTTTCATTGTATTGCTAGATTATCTTTTGGTGCCTTATGTTACTTGATTTGGAAGAAAATGAATGATATTATATTCTGTAGGGAAGCTTTGGTCGTCTCTGCGTTGAAAGATCACCTTATTAAAGTTGTAAATGATACAACACTTACCTTCTCAAATGTTCTGGACATCCCGAGAAATAGGCGTCTTCAAAGGAACTGGGGCTTTGATCCCTCCATCTTCTGAGACCGTCCTTTGACTCTATAGGCTATTTGTGGATCGCGCTCCTGCTTCAAGGTACTTCAGCTCTCCGTTTTGTCTCTTCGTTTTTTGATTTGCCGAGGTTCATGTTGGCTGTTGTGGTCTTCTGTTTCGGTGACCTTGTTGGTCGCTTGCTATTTCTTTTTAAAGTATTTGTTTCTCTTTGCCTTTGGCTTTTTTTCTTCAGCTCCCTTCCATTGTTTCTACTATTGTAGTTAGAGTGTAAGTTTTTGGCGCCGCTTTGATATATTTGTCCAAAGCTATATACTCATTACCATTACAAAAAAAAAAAAAAAAAAAAAAAAACAACTGCGAAAGCAAAATGAAAAATTGATAGTCCTTGTGAATTTTTGTCGAAATGCTGAGTTCTCTTTCTCTGAAGCTTCTTTTTTGGCCCCTAGTATTTCGGATCACTCACCGATGGTTATTAAAATTATGTCTACTCTTAAGACTTGCAAGACTTTTAAGTTTTTTAACTTCTAGACTAGTCACCTTGATTTCTTCAGTTTGGTTTCCCAAGTTTGGGACTCGCTCTTTAATGGCATGCCAATGTACATTCTTTGCTGTAAGCTGCGACCACTTAAGTGCAGGTTAAAACGGCTCAACAAACAGTCCTTTTTGGACCTATCTTCTAGAACAGCTGAGGCAAGGCGTGCATTAAGCAACACCAAAGATGCTCTACAAAGTGATCCCCTTAATCTACAACTTGTTGAAAATGAAAAGATACAACTCCGGACTTTCTCGAATTGCGCCTCCAAGAAGAATCCTTCTACGGACAAAAGTCAAGGGTGCGATGGTTGAAAGAAGGTGATTTCAACACCAAATTTTTTCATCACTTGGTAAAAAGAAGACACCTTCGGAAAAGGGTTATCTCGCTGTCTAACGGTGATAATATTACTTTCGACCCTACTGAAGTGCAACGCTTGTTTGTCTCGCATTTTCATGAACTGGTAGCCTCTTCTCCCTCTGGTTGGCCTACCGTGGTGGAGATCCGGGCGGTTCTGAGACGGACACTAGATGAAGATCAGGTGCATTTTCTCTCTAGCCCTATTTCTAATTTGGAGATTCGAAAATACCTTATTCTCACTTGCAGTGGGCAAAGCCCCTGGTCCGGATGGCTTTAATGTAGAGTTCTTTAAACACTCTTCGGGATTGTTAGTTCTTCAGTAATTTTGACGGTTAAAGATTTCTTCGTGATTAGCAAGCTGTTGTGGGAGATAAATACTACCATTTTGGCTTTGGTTCCCAAGATTCCCAATGCTTCAAATGTCAATGACTTTCAGCCTATAACTTGTTGCAACACTATATACAAATGCATCATTAAATTAATAGCCAATCGGCTTTCTCATGTGCTGCCATCTATTATTAGTTTGCCTCAGAATGCTTTTGTTAAAGGCAGACATATTAGTGACAACATTTTGCTAGTCTAGGAGCTATTTTGTTATTTCCATCATGATCCTTACCGGCCAAAGTATGTTATTAAGGTTGATTTCCGAAAAACCTATGATATGATTGACTGTGATCTCATTGAATTAACGTTGCAAGCTTTTGGCTTCCCCTCGGAGTTCATTGCCCGTATTATGGTCTACATCCGTTCCCAGCATTTTCCATCTCTTTGAATGGGGAACTCCATAGGTTCTTTTCGAGTGGCGGGGCATTCGGCAATGAGACACATTGTCTCCATACATCTTTACACTTGTTATGGAAATCTTTACGGGCTTATTGGATTTTCAAACCAGTCAACCAGCCTTTGTGTTCTTTTGGCGTTGTAAGTCCTCTAGGCTATCTCATTTATTCTTTATAGATGATGTGCTACTCTTCACAAAAGCTAGCTTGGCTTCTATTAATCTTTACAAAGCATGGATAGATAAATTTTCCAGTTGGAGTGGTCTTACTCCAAACCTAAGAAAGAGTGAAGTTTTCTTATCTGGGGGCTCTTCCACTCTTCATGATAATATCTTGAACAAGTTGGGCTACCAGTTGGGCTCTCTGCCTTTTCGGTATCTTGGAGTGCCTGTTATTTCTTCCGGATTGGGGAAGGCAAATTGTGTCTTATTGGTAAATGCAATTACTGCTAGAGTTCAATCATGAACTTATCGTTTCCTATCTTTTGCGGGACACTTGTAACTCATCAGGTCAGTGCTCCATTCCATCCAAGTCTTTTGGGCTAATGTATTTTTTCTACTATGCTTGGTCCTTAATCGCATTGAACAATTACTCCGACAATTCCTTTGGAAGAGTTCGGTTTTGGGATCGGGTGGTGCTAAGGTGTCTAGGAATGATATTTGTTTACCTAAAAGGAGGGCGGCATTGGTATTCGTACTTTGCGAGAAAGTAATATAGCTTTCATGCTCAAGCACATCGGCTACTCTTTTCTAATAATGAGTGTTTATGGTGCAAGTGGATTTATTCCACCTTTTTAAAACAAAAGAATTTCTAGATTATCCCATGTCCTGCGCAATGCTCTTGGGCTTGGAAATTTTTTTTAGACCTTCACAAAAATTTACAACAACACTTTTGGTGGATTGTAGGGAATGGGCGCTCGATCTCCTATTGGTTCGATCCTAGGTATCTAAATGGCCCTCTTTACAGATTTTTTTCTAATCAAGAATTTATCGGTCGAGTATTTCGCGGCTGGCTTTGGTTGCTGATGGCCTTGCTACTCCCATGGGATGGTATGTCCTCACTAATATGGTGAACTGGGGAGAACCTCTCCCGGTGCTTAGTCAAGAAGAAGATTGCTTTTAATGGCTTCGACACCCTTACGGTAGGTTCTCTACTACATCCGCTTGGGACCTAATTTGCCCTAGGGGTTGTGTGGTGTCTTGGTCTTCCTTCATATGGAGTTCCTCTTTGCCTCCTCATTATCAAACGCACTTGTGGCTCATCACTCGTAACCGGCTTCTGACTCAGGTTTTGCTTCTTTCTTATGGTAGAATTACGGTTGTAGTGTGTCCCTTTTGCTCTTATTGATCGGACTCCAAAGATCACTTGTTTTTTGCCTGCCACATTTCTGGTAGTCTTTGCTTCTTTTTGGGTGGCTAAATTCAATATTGCTTGGCAAAATAAGCCTTGGATGTAGAATCTTGATTGGGTTACCAAGCATATTGTCAATAGTAGCTTTCACCAGTCTATGGCCCGCTTTGGCTTTGGAGCTCTATGTTATATCATTTGGCAAGAGCGGAATAATATCATATTTCGTAATCAGACCATCTTCCTCCCGGCGATGAAGATACACCTCTAGAAGGCTATTAAAGATGAGGCAATGACCTTTAAGCATGTCTCGGACACTCTCAAGAATAGAAGATGTGACACCCCTAAACACCTAAGGTCGCCACAGCTTGCCAATCGCTTTATCTCTATAGGATACCCGTTACTTGTCTTTGATATAAAGGGGTTTAAAGAAGGACCGAGGTCCTTAGGGATTTTTTTTCGAAAACGGTCACAGCACAACTTATTAGCGGAAGCATAAACGAGTCTCACCATCTCTCCCTCCAATAACCATAATGCAATGCACACCAACTACACATCATATGAAAAGATAAAGCCGAGCCATTTTTATTTATATATTTTCATGATGGATTTCTCGGGTCGGTACAACCAAAAAGAAAAGCCAAGACTTTTAACTACACTTGGCCACAACCTAAAAGATATCTCAACCCCTATATCGATCACGTGTCATCCCCATCTACAAGTGTCAGCTCTCCACTCCTCACGCGGCCATCATACCCATCCCGGCGCATTGGGTAGTGGCGGCGGCAACATCCCCCGAATCACTCCATCTCGGCGGACGTGGACCGACAAGAATTCCTGGATGACTGGGCCCCTAGCCAGGCCCACATCATACATGACTAGCACGCGAACCCGTATAAACGTCAGACTAGGGATGGTAACATAATCAATCTCCGAACACTCGACCTCCACGTTAGATGGAATGACGTAAAAGGTACCTCGAGTGACCGGAGAGAGAGGCATCTTCCTAATCTGAAATGTTGGTCCCCGAAGGGGTGAGTACAGCCACTCAGCAGGTAAAAGATCCAATAAACTACTCAATGCATCACACAATACAATCATAATATCATAGCATAGTACATATCATTTATGCATCCAAGCATAATTAACCTTGCAGCCATGCACATGTCATCATACCATATGTGCATACATCCTCATGCACTCATCACCATCATATCATACATATACCATGCCTCATGTACACATACCATCATGCCATAGGTGCACATACAACCATGCACTCATCATCATCATATTATACAGCCATGCATATGTCACCATACCATGCATGATTCAATTTCCACTTTTTATCTTTCAATTTGATCACCACATCTTTCTTTCCCAGGATTAGTAATTGCATCCCACATTTTATCACTCGCACCCAATTCAGGCATCGCGAGAAACTTCTGGTACACACCACTGGGCATCTGGCACCCCCACATTCCGGGCATCTCGAATCCTAGCGGCATCACGAGGCATCCCCGGGCACAAACCTCTGAGGCTTCCGGCACCCAACCATTTCGGGCATCTCGAAACTCCTGAGAACATCCGGGCATGTATCGTAATACAACCGGGCATCCGGCACCCCCCATCCCGGGCATCCTGAACTCCCAGGGCATTATTGGCTCACCTCCAACAATCTCCTCATTCATCATAATTCATATTCACCAATTTATGTCTCACAATCAACATGGCATATGATGTAATGGCAACAAAGTCAAATTCAGCTTTTGATTCTATATGCAATGCCAAATATCATCACATGTGCAGGAAGATTTAATCACTTACAACAATAAAGTTTATGGGGCTCATGCAAAACAGAATAGTCAATGTGGTACAGCCTTTGAAATCTGCACAATCCAGCTTGCACAGCTTTAGAAAATAATTCCATTTAATACCCAAATGACCTTTAAAAATTATGAAATTTGAACATGTGATATCCAAGACATAAAGACAGACATTTAGTGAAGAGCACTGCACCAAAAGACCCTCATATCATGCGGCATAGACCAAACATCACAGCACCATTATCATAACCACTTAACTTGCACAGTTTTCGAAACATTTTAAGTTAAATAGGAAAATGAACTTAAAAAATTATGAAATTTTAATATGTTGCAAGGAAGACATAAATAATGATACTTCATGAAGAACACTTTTCCTAAAGAACTTCATAAAAAATGATATGGCCAACGCATTGAGACTGACTAAGTCCGAACGCGTCAGATTACACGGTTTTTGAAATATTTCCGATTAAATACCCTAATGACCTTAAAAAATTATGAAATATGACTATGTGGTATTAAATACCCTAAGGTACATTTTTAATGAAGGAATCAAAGTTATATTCATTCTATATAATTAAATATAGGCGGTTAAAACTTATGTTCCTAGTACCGAAATCTCCAGATTCAACACCCTCCGAGAAACCACGATTTCACCTACCTATCCTTGTTGATTTTCTCTAAATTTTTTATATGTTAAACCTCAGGATGTCCTTTACATCTTTTGTTAAGAAATATAAGTGAAATTTCAACAAAAAGATAGCCTTACAGTGAATGTATTCATCAAAGGTAGTTACCAAATACTCCAGATTCAGTCTCTCCTAAAAATAAATATTTCACCCACTTATACTTGTTATTTTTGTCCCAAATTTGAGTATGTTATATTTCAAGAAGTCCTTAACAACCTTTCATTTATAAGTCAAAGCCAAAATCCAACTAAAACATCACATTCAAGCCACTACAACATTCAAGGTCAAGCTGTTTACTCAAGAACAGTTTACTAGTTTTTGAATACCACTCTTAAAACATCCATTTTTCACACTCTAAACAATTCGAAATTTATCATCACTCACTCACACACCTAGGCACAACATGTAAGAGTATATTAAGGATCCCAACTTGCCTCGAAACCGAGCAAACAGCAAGTACACAGCGACTGGACACGGTAGCGACAGACGACGGACGATCGGCTTCCTTCTTCTTCCACACGCTCACTCTCCCTTTCTCTCTCGATTTCTCTCTTTCTCTTGGTAACTCTCTCTCTCTCCCTTCTCGGTTGACAACACTCCCCCCCCCCCAATCATCAATCGGTTCTCCCAAGTTTTCCTCTCCTCAATGATGAACAATCATTGATTTTGCATGAAGGACACTTGGACTAAGGGGGAAACACTTGGCAAAATCTTCATGCAAAAAAGTGGGCCTCTCATAGGCCGGTTCCTCCTTGGTCGACGGCCCAATGGGGCTCCATCCGGCTGGGCTTGAGGCCAGCTTGGTCGACAGCTCCTCCTCCTCCTTTGGGCTTCGCGGCTAGGCCCAAATGGCCGAAGGGTGGGGCTTCTTGTGGGCTAGTCTTAAGCTAGAATTTTGGCCCACACCTCATCTTAATAATCCTCCTTAAACCTAAATTTTATAAACACCTAATTGAAATTTATAATTCACAAAACTTTGCGACCTAATTTAATAAGTTCCAATTCATAATCCACATGGCCAAAAATAGAATTATTCTATCAAATAATTACCCACCAAAAGCTTGGCCAAAGTTTTAATGCAAGACATGAATTAGAGCAACCCTAAAGATTGGCAAGGAATTCTAGGATGTCACAATTCTCCCCTCCTTATAGAATTTCGTCCTTGAAATTAAACAGTTACTCATGCCTTTTGAAACAAGTAGGGGTATTTTTCCTTCATCTGATCTTCACTTTCCCATGTGGCTTCTTCCATATCATGATGTCACCATAATACCTTAATCAGTGGGATCTTGGTCCTAAGGACTTGCTCTTTTCGATCCAATATTTGCACAGGCTTTTCGATGTACCTCACTTTCTCATCCACTTTGATGGCTTCATGATCGAGTATGTGACCAGGATCCGATTGGTACTTTCTCAGCATCGACACATGAAACACATCATGTAAATTCCCCAATTTAGGAGGCAGCACCAAACGATAAGCTACATCTCCTATTATTTCAAGTATCTCAAAAGGTCCAACAAATCTAGCACTTTACTTACCCTTCATTCTAAACCGATATATTCCTTTTATTGGAGATACTTTAAGGAATACATGATCTCCCACACTAAATTCTAAAGGCCTTCTACACCTATCTGCGTAGTCTTTCTGTCTACTCTGAGCTGTCTTAAGTCTCTTCCTGATAATTTTGACAGCTTCAGTGGTAGCTTGTACCAGTTCAGGTTCTGTAAATTTCTTTTCACCTACTTCATTCCAACATATAGGAGTCCTACATCTCCTTCCATATAATGCTTCATAAAGAGTCATGTCTATACTTTTATGAAAACTATTATTATAAGCAAACTCCACCAAATGCAATCTTTCATCCCAATTTCCTTTAAAGTCAATCACACAAGCCCTCAACATATCATCTAATGTCTGGATTACTCTTTGTTTGTCCATCTGTTTGAGGGTGAAAAGCAGTACTAAATTGGAGTTTAGTTCCTAAGGCAATTTGAAGGCTCTGCCAAAAGTTCGAAGTAAATCTCGAATCCCGATCTAAGGTAATAGTTACTGGAACACCATGTAAGCGTACTACTTGACTTACATATATATCCGCATATTTGTCCATTGGGTAGTTTATGCAAAGTGCTAGGAAATGAGCAGACTTAGTCAAACGGTCCACTATTATCCAAATAGAGTCATGACCACTTGATGTCCTTGGCAATCCTTGTACAAAGTCCATTGTTATATGTTCCCATTTCCATTCGGGTATGTATAACGGTCTCAAGAGTCCTGCAGGTTTACGATGTTCCGCTTTTACTTGCTGGCATGTCAAACATTGAGAAACGTGCTTAGCCGTATCTGCTTTCATACCATTCCACCAAAATTGCTGACGCAAATTCCTGTACATCTTTGTACTACCTGGATGAACACTTGTAATTACTCCTATGTGCCTTCGACAAAATTTCCTTCTTTACTTCTTCATTGTCGAGAACACAAAGTCGTCCTTGGCATCTTACCACTTCATCTTCAGAGACTTGAAATTCCGGTCTTTTCCTAAAGACACTGCATTTTCACTTTCATAATTTGGGTCGACTCTTGTAAGGTCTTAACGTTCTGAATAATTTTAGGTTCAATCCTTAATGCGCTAAGCATATTTGTAAGACAATCCATTTTCAATTTAAACTCGAGTCCGCTACGGACATTAACAAACTCCATTCCGCTATTCTTAACTGGCCATCTCCATAGCCGACTTACGACTAAGAGCATCCGCTACTTTGTTTGCTTTCCCTGGATGGTATTGTATCTCACAATCATAATCCTTTAACAACTCCATCCACCTTGAGAGGCTCGGCAAGTTCTGGCACCTCAAGGGGGCAAAGCCCCTCTTCCTATGCCCATGTTAGCCCTCCCTCGGCGCCTCCAGGTTAGGCCGACTCCTTCAAGTCGGCCCCGCAAGTCCGAGAGACAAATAGAGAGGGCCACGAAGCCCCCAACCTGCCCAAGCCATTCTCGTGGCTGTAGCCGTGCTCGGTCTTCCTCCAAAGGCCGCAGTTCCTGCTCGTGACCGGGGAGACTCAAAGCCTACCCCTGCCCACTCTTGGGTGAGTGTTGCACGGCTTGCTGCAAAATGATACAACCTATCCTATGTTCCACCTACCTTTTGTGGATAACAAGTCAATTGTCCATCTTTCGGAGGAAGTGTTGGAGGCAACGAATCCCAAGTGGCACGAGTGCCTCATTGGATATTACATAAGGAGAAAGCTTCCTTTCAAGCTCATGGAGGAATCCTTGAAGCATGTTTGGGTTCCGAAACTTGCTGAAGTTTTGGCGGATGACCAAGGATTCTTCTACTTCCATATCTCGGACCATTTTTTTCCAGAGAAAGATCCTTGATGAAGGCCCCTTAACGGTTGCAAGGGTGCCCCTTATTTTGCAACAATGGAGGCCTTTCATAGAGCTTAAAAAGGACAAGCAAGCCTCGGTTCCAATGTGGATTAGGTTGAAGAACCTCCCCTTCGATCTATGGTCGGCACATTCCATAAGTGCCATTACAAGTGTTATGGGTAAGCCCCTATATGTTGATGAGCGAATGGAGCAAATGAAGATAATTTCCTTTGCTAGGGTATGCGTGGAGATTCATGCAGGGCAGCCAAGGTGTAATTCCGTAGACGTCGTCTTGGATGGAGTGTCGTGCTCAATGGCTATCAAGTACGAGTGGAGGCCGATGGAGTGCGGTAGGTGCAGCTCTTTTGGGCACAAATGTGTGGATTTCCCAGACAATACCAGCTCCGACAAAGTTGTGCAGCGGGTCCAGGCCTTCCTCTTCGTCGATGTCTGCCCAGGTGCCCGTCCCTGCTCCGGCAGTGATGGACCCCCCAAAGAGCTCAAGCAAGTTCGGGAGCAGGTCTTATGGACTCCAGTTGTGGCAGAACTACAGAAAGTGCCCGAGTAGGCTTGGAAACAGGTTAAAGGAAAAAAGAAAAAGTCCATTCTCCCAAAGGAAGGACCCTCCTCCCATCCGAACAGCTCTGGTAATGAGGGGCTCAGGCGAAGGGCGAAGGCTTCTATCTTAGGGAAGCCCGTGCCTTCCGTCTCTTCTCGAAAGCCTTTGTGAAAGGACTAAGTATTCCTTCGAAGGTGGTGATATCCCTTTCTAGCCCAGTGCAGATAATTTCAGGCCATTCGAAGCCCCGATCATGGAACCGCAAGATCAATGCGCGGAATCGGATGTCTCGGCTAGCCTTTCTAGCTGCTCGGATGAGGACTTGCTTTCCCAATGCCCATCCCCGAGGGTTGCTTCTAGAAGGCTGGAAACGATGTAGGATAAGTTGCTGACTCTTGCCCCTGGATCCACCTCCTGCTACAACCCCGTGGCACCGATGGCTGTGGCACCCTCGACGGCCCCGAACCGTTAGGCTCGCCACAGATCACTTGCCTATCATTCATCCTGATAATACATCATTTTGATACCATAGAATTATAATATGTCCATAAGTCCTGGGGGGTTTATATCAAATAGATCGGTCCCTGCGCAGTTTATATAGCGGAAGCATATTCAAAATCTCCCTATTCCATATTCAGAAACAATGCACACCAACTAAAACTTTTATATGATAAAAGCCGAACACTTTTATTTACTTAAACCAGATGGACATCATTCGTCGTTACACCAAAATGCCGTAGTCTTTCCGTGGATGGTTCATCATTGGGAAAGTCACGACACTCGCGAGGGTCCTTTTCCAAGGCTTTGTATCAAATCCTAGCTATTCAGTGCAACGGAATTACATTACTTTAGAATTTAAAAGTAAAAACTATTGAAATTTTTCAGAGAATATATCAAATGTGGGAGAATCCATCAATTCCTTCGAATTGTCATTCTAAAGAACTTTGTCATTATGGAATTATCTCCAATAAATCACAAAAGATCGTCCCAACCCCACCCCCGGGGGCCGGGCTCTCCCCCGTCGCCAAAACAACACCATAAATGATCAAATGCCTACTAACAAACACTTTCTAAGTCACAAAACATGATTGTGGTTAAATTCTCTCATTTGTGTACTACTAGAAACTTTGTGATACATGGTGTGTGACAATTCGCTCAGCTTTCCAAACCGCCTCTCGTAAAATTCCAAAAGCTCAAACCTGAAAATTCTCGCACAACATAAGACATGAATATTTATGTGTATATCGACCAAAATTTAAATAAATAAATGACTTACCAATAGGCCAAACATTGGAAGGGTGCATATTTATCATAGATCTCCTTAAGGTCACTCTTAATAGTCTTCTTGGTGCATCCTTCTCTTGCATGTACCTTTTGCCAAAGAAAAGAATGCATCATCTGTCAAATAATTCGGAAGGGTGATTATTATATGAGACATAAATTTTATGTTCGGAAATACACTTTCATACATGTTTTAAAAACTTGATTGTTTCGCTATCCCACGGAACCTCATCGTAAAAGCCAAGGCACATCAAAACGCTAGCCCGGGCGAAAGATCCGACCCCGCTTATGCCCTTGATCAATATCCTACACGATGCAGCATCCTGCACTCCCTCGTATCCATCAATCTTGAGCTTCCCTCCTCTATCTCCATGGCAAGCTTGAGAATGTAGTTGGTTCGGTACCCGAGTTTGCACTTGCTCTGTAAGTAGTCTGCATCGAGGTTAGCGAGTTCCTTGGGACTCGGAAAGTTACCGAGGTCAACTTCTTCGCCTTCCATCTCCGCGGGAACCGGATTTGCTCCATCCTTCTCTTGTCTTCGTTTCTTTCTTTTAGAGCCTTAGATCATGATCATCCTCATCTTCAAGTTGTGCTAAATATACTGAGAAGAAAGTCATGCTAAATAGTATTCCTACCTCGAGTGCTTAGCTCTAGTTGAAGTGCACATAAAGCTCGGGCCATCTCTAGGGTCCTTCTCCACCTATGACAATTTTAGGTAGGACCCAAAGCAACATCAACCCTTAAATCGAAGTGTATGTGATTTTGATGGCATGAAGAGGTCACGAACTGTAAGAACAACAAAAGTAAATTTTCTTTTATATGATTATGGAATATCGGACATGATTGTGATGGGGATCGAGGTCCGAAAACAAGGTAAACCTCTGAGAGGTATCATTCGTCATATATCGTTCGAAATCAAGGGCATCTGTTTGTTGGGTGTATTCAGAACAAAGTCAGACCTAACGATGAATTCGGAACAGAAACCGCCGTACATATGTCGAAGAGCTTATGAACACAAAAACTCAATATTAAGCCTTTAAGCATGAAGAGAAAGCGAGGGATTATGATAAGAGTAAGATATTTACGCAATTACAGTTATTGGATTTCTTATTCAGGTCATCGTCTTCTTTGTCCTACTTATAAATGTTTAACAAAGCCAATTCGTCACAAATTTTGCACTTGAAGAGAACAAGACTTCGGTACTTAACTGGCAGTTGCAAAGGAGTATAGATTTGACAACATCTTCGAAGAGAGAAGGAGAACGAAAAACTCGACCGAATCCTCTATCCTTTGCTTCCGGATGCACTTTGTGGAACTCCTTCACGTTCCGCTCGTCCCTTTCCGACAACCTTAACATCCGAATCACTTGTTCCTGCAATAATATATTCCCATGCTTTTCCGTCACTAATTTGTATTTACTTTGCGCACAGACAGAGTGAGAGAGAGAGAGTACAAAAATCGCTTGCTGGTCTTGGGAGGACAGGCGAGGAACGCGATGAACTCGGAGGAGCAACACTGTGCTGCTGGGACCAGGAGGCTGCGAGATGGACACCACAACGGAAGAGGAAAAATCCGCAAGACGGAGAGGGCGCCGCAACGTCTTGGTGGAAGGAATCCAACTGTTGGAGCCATCATGAAGAACCCATGGTTGCACACCGCCTTCTCTAGATTGAATGTGGAAGGGATTTCGTCTAAGCATAACTGGAGATCGCAGCAATCTTCCATGTCCGACATCAACAGAAGCAAAGAGAAACACAAAACTGAGGAAGATCCTTAACGCTTCCTTAAAAAGCAAAAGACTACACAACTTTCCAATGCATGGGGAATCCTCACACCCTCGACAGATGCAAACAAAAATAAATTCGATAGGTCAATTCCTCTCGTGCTTATGGGTGACTCCTCGTTTACCTCAATTGGGAGACCGAGGACGATGTTGAACTAAATGCGGGCGGACGAGGCGCTCTTCTCGGAGTCTGCACAGAATATTTACTATTGAGAAGCAAGAAAAAGAGAGAACAGCTTTGAAGAGTTGCATCCAAGCGGGAACGAAGATTCATAATAATCCCTGCTGGATACTCGCTAAATAATTCCACATATTATCCTAAATTTATTTATTATTTCTGTATGCAGCGCATTTGAAATGTTTTCAAAGTAAGTGAAGAAAAGGTAGAGAATCAAGATTGGTAAACCAGCAAGATAATAAATATATCATGATGCAATAGTGGAAAATGGAATTGTATTTAATGACTATTATAATAAGTGGAGTCTGTAGATTTGTTTCTTCAAATATAACCTCTTTTATATATGAAAAAAAATATAAAATGTAGCCCATGCAAAGCCCTGGCATGAAAAAGAACTAGTTTTGCATTTAATTGTAGATTGAACTATAATTATTTCATGAAAGTGTGCTGATATCATGTTAGTGAAAATGTAATTTCTTAGAAACTTTCTAATGTCCAAGAAGCGAAAGTTAGAAGGTCATCACTATAAAAGCAATGCACAATAAAGAGAAAAAAAATAGGACAAGACTTTCAATTTTAACACATTCTAAAATTGATATTTAAAATATGGAAAGTTTCCCGTTTTGATTTTCCAATTGCAAGCATGCAAGTGTCACGAGTCGATCGATCACGAACAATCACACACTTGTGCGGCCTTAGAATTACGATCCCAAGTCAACCTTACAGATGCTCAGCTCACAAGAACATAGGACGACACTGAAACACGAGTGTATTGTTTGTGAACGACAGAATGTGTACAGCTGAAGGGAGAGGGTCCCTTATTTATAAATGGACAAGTCTAATCTTAGCCGTTGATCCCCTTTCCGATCTAACGATGGCATTTAAATGTTTATCATCATTACAAGTTTGTACATTAGGCCACTCAATGGCTCTCGGCCTAAGGAAAGCCCAAGGGGCGTGTGTTAGAAGCAAGGGTAGGACCGCTTATCATATAGTAGGTGAACGGTCATGGGCTTTTGTCCGTATTGTGCATGGGCCGATCGTGCGTTGATCATGGATCGTTCACGGAACGATCATGGGTAGCTCATGGGCCGGCCCTTGTGCGTGACACAGCCCTATCTTGGACAATCTTGGATCATGCTCGTTCGTGGGCCGTGTCAATCTCCCCCACCTATTCAGGCAATGCTCTCGTTGTGTCTGTGGCATGGAAGGCATTGATGTGTCTCTTGAACTGCCACAAAGCCTCAGACGGTTCCCAACTCGCTTCACTTTTGGAAAGGCCCTTCCATCAAACGAGATATTCCTTCTTTGGCGCACAATACTTCTTTCATATGATGCGGTCCGCCATGATGCATTCAACATCTTGATCATAAGAGGTTTTCGCTCCAAGGGGCGCTCGTTGTGATTCGCAAAATTTAGATGTTAAACACAAAATTATGAAAAAGAGTCGGCATGAAATTAGTAAATTAACTATATAATTATGAACAATTTAAATGTTAAACACAAAATTTACTAAAAGTAAAATTAAAATTAAAAAAAGCAGTATTACCTTAAAAAAGTTGGCATAAGATAATGATTAAAAATATGAACTAACAAAGAAAGTTGCATTCAGCTTGTCGTTGTCATATCAAGCAATATATTGATTCAAGCCCAATCATGCACTTACATTATGTAATTTTGAAGATATTTGTGGGGATACGAGAAATTTGACTAGGTTCACAAAACTATTGCCCTGAGTATAGCGAGCTTGAACTTGAACCAGCAAAATGTTCGAATGAGCTCACTTAATCGACCTCAAGTAAAGGTTCTAAAAAGTGTATATGTTCCCAACCATTCCCAAATAAATTAATAAATTACTATCCGGTCTCATTTAACCTAACAAATAAAGAAGATGAGTAAGTCCATTAGTATTAATATGATTTTTTTTTATCTTACTCTAACTCCTATTTTCAGACTTTTCTCATGTCTCTTTGATAGGCGTGGGAGTCGAAATCCACACCTAAAATTAAATCGTCCCACTCCAATCCTCTTGAGAAAATGGGGATTTAATGCCCCACCTTTGGGAGTCTACACGTAATATTTATGTATCAAGATAGTAGACTATCCAAAGACTCCTTAACGACAACTTTGCCATTCTCCAAGCCAACACAGGAAGTTAATTCAAGTTGACCATCAGCGTCCTGCAAAAAGTATGTAGTATGTGAAAGAGAGAGAGAGAGAGCATCATCACAGATTAGCAAGAATCTCACATAAAAAAGATAGGAGTTCAACAAGAATCACGAACATTGCATGGTGAGAATAACTGCTTAAGAATTTAAACAAAAATAGATGCATTCTATTGGAAAGGGAAGAGATGCTCTTCAAACGTTGAATAAAACTTTTGAAGTCAAGATACATTGTCTCAAAAGATTTTTAGATCAACATGATAGATTCTGTAAAATCATCCATTTAGAGCATAAAAATTGCTGGAAATGCCTCCGCCAACAGCATCTTAAACTATGTCATGAGGAACATAAAACAGTCATAGGCACCATAATAAAATCAAGGTTCAAGTAGGTACAAATTCCAATTAGATAGGAACTCCACAAATTGTGCTATGCACCATTGTTATCAAAATTAATAGGCGCAGTTTTATCAGCCATAGAATCAGCCCAACACAAATGGCGAAATCAAGCTTCACAGAAAAGGCCAAACAACAAATCTTGATGCCACTTCTGTAGTATAATATGTTCAAGGCAATATATATTGCTAAACTCCTAGAAAATTTCCTCAAGCAACTTATAAATCTCTGCAAACCAAAAGCTACTTCTAGAAAGGACATGCATTAGCGCATTTTCAACAGATCATGCAGGCTAAAGATTGAAAAGAATCATGAAACTTAATAAAGGAGGTCAATTCAATAGGTTTGACTCTGTGACTTTCAGCACTATACTCAGGCCCATGATAATTTAAGAAAATTTCACGTTCCAAGAAAAATTAGACACTGGTACCTCTTTATGAAAATGTAGGCAATAACGCAAGAGAAAATCAAGGACCGGCCTAGCAATTGATCGGTCCAGTGGGACTTTGCAAGTCCAGAGTACATGACTCTTTTTACTTCTGCCGCAACACTGCAATCCAATTTTAGTTAAAAGTGTAGTTAAGGACAAATGAACCGGAAAAGAAAGTAGATATCTCTCAAAAAAACCAAGGAGGATTATTTCAAAAGCAAACACCTGCTGATAAAAGCATCTCTGGAGCAAACCAATCAGCTCTTGGCAGAGAGTTCCGACCATGCAGCTGAACGGCTCAGCTTGCTGGCTGCAATTGGCTTGGGTTGACGAATCTTGAAGGGGTAGACTGTCATTAGATTGTTTATCAACCAAGATGAGATCAAAAATGGCATTTGTTGCTGCAAGATATCTACTTGTCTAAACATGGCTCTATGAATAACTAAAAACCTATAATCCTGCAACGAGAAGCATATAATTTGAGTACTTCCACCTCATTTTTGGAAAACAATGCATAGCTTATCAAAAAAAAAAAATTATGAATTTGCTATGAGACCCAGAGGCAGGTTTTATATCAATTAGTTGCTGAATATTTTGAGAATCTACAAATTAAAGTTGAGAAAATATTATCATCATCAACCGTTGCTCAGGTCAGCCTGACAAAATTTCTTGAGAAAATAGTCAGTTCTTAAGGTCCTTATGATCTTGATCCATATTTATGACACGATCTTCAAACAAAATTTCATGAAAAATCTCTCCTGCTTTCTCAAGATAGAAAAAGCACATGCTATTTTCAAACGAGAAACATGGAAGCACCACATACCAGAATATCTCTGCTGATTTTGATCAGTGGCAACCGTGAATCAACAAGACAAGATGCAACCTTACCATCCATATAAGTAAAATAATCTAAAAAATCCTTTAGCCTAGACACATGCTTCTTGATAGCTTACGGATAATTTCAAATCAGGTAACCAAACAGTCTGAAAATGAAAACTGAATCACCATTCTGGAAAATTTTAGAAATATCCATCACTATTCTGTGGCTGTTACCTAATAATTGACATGCTCTGGTCTGGCTTCACGGAAAGGATATGGACTTTGCTTAGCTCAATTATCTAATAAATAAACGAATTGGTTTCGATTAATTTAAGTCATATTGATATCAAAATGTGCTGCGGCACGAAGACCATTACAACAATACGGGAAACATTCAGTCTCAAGCAAGTGGACATGTACTCATCCAGCACATGCGATGCAAGACTGCATCAAACAAATCAAGCATAACAAGAATCTATAGGAGAGTAAAAAAACAAGCAGCACTCACACTTCATGACAATTAAACAAAATGATTTATATGCAACAGACCATCCTCCGTTCTTGGACTACAAGTAATTTGCCAAGCTTCGTGCATCCCAAAAAATGTGCCAATAAATGTAAATCGATAACTCTTGGATCTAATAAGCACCTAAAACAAGTTAGCTCAATCGATATGGTAATTAGTGAGTAACCAACATCAGCAGATTACAGATGTTGGAGGGAACAAGGATAACAGTACCTCTAGATCATATTCCAATAGCATCCTTCTAATTTGTCTAATATAACTTTACATCATATCTCGGGAGATTAGGGCTCCAGAAAATGATATACAAAATGATCGAAATACACATCTGAAGGCATTGTTAGAACACTATGCCACCCATAAAAAAACCTGGAGCCCGAAAAAGACATAGTGAGACATGGAACTTATGTTTTAGTTATTCAACAAAAGTAAAAGGCCTTCCTATAGACAAGGAAGCATATGATTTGATCTAACATCTTGATACATTGGAATCAGCTCTGCAAAGAAAATAAAGAGGAAATTGCAGTTCATGGAGGAAGAGATGCAAAATCAAGGATGGCGGGAAGATAAAGAACCAAAAGCCAATGATCCAACTCAGAAGTGAGTAGCTTTATATTTTCATGTTTTTATTGGCTTTTCATAATCCAAACTCACTATATAATGGTACTTGGTTGAATGCGTTGATCATATAGCTGGGTGCCCTAGGTGTAATCTCAGACGTGATGTAGCAACCAGAGTTTGGACCCCACTCGAAGTAATGAAAACCTCCATTTGTAGGAGGCGACTTACTATCTTTTATTCCCTTCAATGACTCCATGCATATTCATATTTTGAAAGACTAAGTACTAGCATTGTCATAATATGATTTTGCTTTTAAAGCCCTCAAGAAAAGTTCATAATTTTTCTTTTTGAGTAATATATCTGAAAAGACCCCTTGATTCTTTATAAACACAATTTCAAATACAATTGGTACATTTTAAAATAGCCATTGCTCAGACATATTTACCCTTGGCCTCTTTTAGTTTTTTTTGGAAAAGAAATAGAAAAGATCTGGGAACTGTAATTGTTATGGCTTGTCAATGCAGATGGTTAAGCGTGAATACCCAAATAATAATTGTCGAGCATTGACCTCTCTGCTTGCATTTATGAACGGATTTGTAGTAATTCTCTTGTCAACTACCGGCTGGTTAGGTCGACACTCATGAAAGTGGTTAAACTATCTTTTAATGAGGAAAAAATGTACTTGATGTACCTTCTCTAAATTTGGGATTTCCTTCTCTGTGATGAACACGAGTTTTTCTGTTTAAGTTGAGCAAGTTCCAAGTGGCGAGAATTGCAAGAAATCCAAAAAAAAAAAAAAAAAAAAAGGAAAAGGAAGAGCAAACTGGCAAATGGGAAAGAAAGAAGAACGTGAAATCTCTCAATCTACATCCTTAGAGAAGAGATGATGGGAAAGAAGCAACCGCTCTTTCTTGTGTTTTGTTTGTGAGACCAAAAATCACTGTTAAGTTTGATTTTACTTGATATTAGATCATAGTTGCGAGATGAATTTTGAGGATTTTGGACTACATATTTGTCATTATTATTCTTATTTATGTTCTATGTGATGATGTGATACATGGCTGGTGTTATTAGGTTCTGTAAGAACCATAGATTTTCTAAATTTAACTATATATACGCACTGCAATTAGCTCCGTATTAGAGTTTGAGCAAACTTGTGATGTATCTAATTTCACACTCATCAATAAGGTTAATCAATTATAAACAGTAGTTATTTTCTTGTATATTACAAGTGGAATGGTAAGAGTAGGAAATGTTTTTGCAATGAATACAAAACACAATATTGTTCTACTAGATAGTAACCAAAGATTATTATTTGTTCATAGATGCTTAGATAGTAATATCAGTAGCATATCACATGGATGAGCACATTTGACGGAATCACGGGTAATCCGTAGACAATCATGAAGAGGTTCCATTCATGACACATCATCGCCACTTGGAGACAAAACACGTGGGCCACTATCTCAATGAGCTGGTATCTCACGTGGAACAACTTAGCCTCTGAAGTTTGAGGAGGTATGTTCCTTAGCCTTCTTGAAGCTTCGAGAGTCTTGGAAATATCTCTGTATGTTGGTAGATGCAGTAATTCTTGATAGAATGGAGATTGCAAACAATGTCGGTTGGTTGGAAGAGAACCTTTAAGGTAATTTACTAAGGTATCGGTTAATACAAAGCTAGGATTTCTTGTTACGAACTTCGTGGCGAATTTTCCATTCATAAACATATTTTACTAACTATAGGTGTAATTGAGATTGCGACAATCATAGGTAGTTATCCATATCATACAAGAGAAACTCATCTTCATAGTAACATAACCTAAGAGGAAGTAATTTACCTTGTAGTAAATAATTCAATTTGTAGTTAATTTTTGCTTTATAGGTCAACAATCTATGTAAAACCAAGTGAATGGTAATTGTTACTAATGTCACTTTCCTTTTATTACTAAATTGAATACTGAACCTAATTCTAACAACATTCCTTGTTGGGTACGGTTTGTAAATTACTTTTTCCTTATGTGAATATTAATAAACACAAATTATCACAAAAGTCATAAATTATCTGTTCAGCTACAATTATTGTAATCAATTTTACAAGCATAATGTTGACAAAACAAAAGCACCCTAGATTGAGACAACCGTGTTGAAAATTAAGGTTACCAATTTCAATTTGTTGAGCACCAGCAACAACACAAGAATACAAAAGCTTCCAAAATCAAATTGTTGATATTGCATTTTATGTCATCGTATCACATTCTATTCTTCGATATTTGACTAAGACCAAGCCATGAGGTTATTATCCTAGGTCGAAACAAGTTCTCCTATAGAATCACTGTACACTTAGAAGGACTAGATTGATTATGACAGTGGCTATTTTTATGACTAACAAAATATTTGGAGTTAATATTACCAAGTACAGATCTTTCAACTTCTAAGTACATATTAACGATTATTGAACATTGGATATTGGTAAACCACTGGGGGTTCACCCCAGTAGCCACCCCTCCAACTTGGAAGGGAGAGGTGAGGGATTCAAATCCCCACTTTCTCAGGGAGGATTGGGGTGGGGACGATTTCATTTCAAGAGTGGGTTTCGACTCCCACGTCCTGCAAGGATGCAGAACAAAAGTCTGAGAGTGAGTGTTAGAGTAGGCTTAGCGTAGGACCGACCAAAAAAAAACATTGGATATTGGTAGGAATAATTTTGCTTTTTCCAGGTGTAATATTTAACGCAAAGATACGAATTCATAGACGGTTTCTTTTTAATTCTTAAGTTACAAACTTTAGTTTCTTTTGTAAGAAAAGAATAACAAACTGCATTGTACACCATGAAATATGAGACATTATCTATCTATCTATCTATAAGAAAATAATATTTTGAAGGTTCATGGGTTTTTCACTCAATTTTGCCACTTGGCAATATGTCTAGGGTGCAACAAAATGTGGCCAATAAAAGCCTAGGAAAAGAGCAAAATGATATTAAATGGGAAAATAGAAAAATGAACAACGCTTCATTTTAAAAATATCAAATCAAAAATCTTTTGCTAAATTAAATTTTAGAAATTTAAATAAATTAATCGCATAATTAGTAAAAAGTAGATATCAAACAGAAAGCTATTCAAACGTAAACCTAAAATTAAGCACTACCACGTAAAAAGTTCGCATGAAATTAATATATTAACTATATTATTATGAATAATTTAAATGTTAAACAAAAAATCTACCAAATGTAAAATTAAAATTTTTCAAAAAGCGGTATTACCTAAAAAAGTTGGCAAAAGATATTGATAAAAAAACATAAACCAATAAAAAAAAGTTGCACTCATCCTGGCGCTGTTATATCAAGCAATATAAATCAAGCCCAATCATCCCGTTATCTTATGTAATTTTGAAGATATATGTGTCTGTTTCTTTTGCTAATAACATATATTTTAAAAAGAATACCAGAAATTTGATTAGATCCACGAACCTATTGACCCAAGTATAGGGAGCTTGAGCTTGACATAACAAGATGTTGGAATAAGCTCACTTGACTGGAAATCATATCAGTGGAACACAGGTAATCATGAAATCAAGCCTGAGTTACTACTGAGTAGCTTGACTCAATTTCACTCCTTCATGTGATTGTACAGTTACATAATGAAGAGAATTAATAATTGAAGAAAAAGGTGCCAAAAAGTGTATATGTACCCAACCATTTCCAAGCAAATTAAAAAAAAATAATGTTTGATCTCATCTAAAGAAGATTTCAACCGTGCAAGCATAGGTTACTCCGTTGGTATTATATGATTTCTAAAATGCAGTAAATTGTAATGTTCTCTATTGTGAATGAACCGAATCGGTTGTGGTAAAGTGTAATTATTGCAAAAGAGGCTTATGTGGTCATACGTGACATGTCATATGCATCTTCTGTATCTATATCTATGAATGAATGGATAAAAACCTCAAGTTGAGAATGGTAGAAAAGCTTGACTCCATATTGATACTAAGCAAAATTTGATCTCCAACATATCTCAAGATTGACTTGTTGTGTTAAGAAATTATTAACATATAATTTGAGTCAAGTTGATAATTTTACCTTCCATTTCTCTATCTATCGGCTACTTCATACAAAATGATCCACCAAATATATGCCATTCTATACCCAGTATTTTTCTGACAGAGCATAGCTAATCTTCATCATCAGAGTCCTGAACAACTCCATTTTTCCTCATCCTCTTGACTGGGGGAAGAGAATTACCTTTCTCGCCATCAGAACCAGATTCATCTGCAGACAAACGAGAGCCCGACTCCGGAGACATGACATTTTCCTCTCCTCCATCTTCATCAGAAGCATTGCATGATTCGTTTTCGTGTGCTGCAGAACGAGAACAGCCAGGTTCATGGTCAGGATTGTCTTCTTCCCCGACTATACTGGTGGCCTCTATAATTTTAAAATCCCGAGAAGTGCTGCGCTTAGCATGCCTCAGCAAGTTCACTTTAGTGACCTTGCTAAGTCGGATCAAATACTTTTCATAATCTTCCATATGAAAGATTAGCTCGGGGATGCAGCGATTTTCCTTTTGATCTTTCCCACCATTCTACTTCTATTAGCGTTTTCTTGCTGTTCCTGCATTTTAAGTCATCACATAAATCACTCAAATACAAAGAAAACATTCAAAAAGAAGAGAAAAAGAAATGCAAATGATGACTGGAGCCTGAAACTGGATAGGGTGGCAATACATAGAGTACTTACCTTCTGCATTTCAGCCACAAAATTATAGAGTTGAAAAGTGAGATGCTTGCAAGTTAATTCAACAAGTTTCTGAAATCTAGTGCTTGGCAGAAGTTGCTTGGATCTTCTGGGGGCAATCTGAAGTTTGGTTATTTGAGCCAATTGCTTGTACAATCTTGTAACCATTCTGAGAAAATGATCTGCTTGAGGGTCTGCACACATTTATCACAGCAAAAGAACAAAGTAAATAAAAAAAACTTGGTAAAACTTTTAAACCCCCCAAAAAAAAAAAAAAAAAAAAAAAAACAGAAGTGCGGTCTTACCCTTCAAGGTCATCAGAGCAAATGATGATAGTACTCTCACTACAGATTCAGACCTGGAGAACAGATTGTCCTCCAGTACCAATTTAACATCAAGAGTAAGTTCTCCTTCATTCGTTTTATTTCTATTTTGAGAGGAGAGAGAAAGTTCCTTCATTTTCTAATGGCCCAATCCACATCACATATAATTGCTTCAACTGATTGCAGAATGCAAATAATTACTGCAATGCTGGTGTCTTTGTTGACAACAGGGTATAATTCAGACATTTCAACAGGATCATCACTTGCTGACCCTGTAACTTTGCACAACTCTATAGCCACATCTTGAGCAAAGATCAAATCATCTGGAGGCGAGCTTAGTTGGAAGGCTAGTAATACCAGACTCCTAACAACCTTGGAATCTTTGATTCCATTGCTTTTGCAGATCTGTGTAGCCCAGGATCCATGAGAGTTTCTCAGTTGGCAGGGCAACTTGTTAGTAATCATCAACATAATATCACCAAAGACCTGAAAAGAACATACTGCCAAAGCTTAAAAAAACCAGCACATGAAATCAGCAAAAGACTTATGAAAGAGAGAATTTGCTTTTTACCTCAGCCTCACGAAGGGATGAAATTGCAAGAAGCTCGGATAACAGAGGCTTCAGGATCTTCACGACGAATATCTCAATGTTCTTTATTTTTGGATCATTAATCACATAGGTTACATTTTCGCCATCAAAACCATACTCAGTTATGCAGACTGACACCAAATCTTCAAGCAGCTGGGCAAAATGAGGGCCCTGCAAATAAATCATTAACATATCCTTAAGGCAGATAAGTGCTTGATGGAGATTGTCTCTTTGACCTTCAATCCTACTTTTGTTCTTTTCATTTGGAACGCTTGATTGGACCGACTTAAGGAGAAGTATCAGCTTCAGCAATTGGGGTCCCAGAATCTTAATGTCACCATAGATAAAAGTCTTAAAGGGATCGTCCCTCACTAAAACAGGGCAAGACCTGATGTGACAAAGCAGAATATTCAAGACAAAAGATATAATGTTTGAGCAGCTTGTGTTCTTGTTGAAGGATGATTGGCCAAGACTCTGGGAGGTTGCAATAGCATTAGAAAATTTAGCATTGTATAACCCTAATGTAGTTTGCAGTAATTGATTGATTGTTGAAGTTGCCAAGAGAGGCATCTGTTCTTGAATCAAGGTGGTGCAGCCAGAATCAGTATGGTCAGGAATATCAATTGCAGTAGTTCGCACATTTGCCTTTCTTAGTCCATTGATCTGCCTTGGTTTGCCTAAATGTTTCTCCACCAAGTGATGGAATTCAACCAAGTCAATTAGCTCCTTTTCAAGTTGTACCCTCTTATCACCAGTTGCTTTCTCCAATTCAGTGGCTATGGTGTTGAGCACCACCTCTGTTATACCCAGTAAAATTATGGTGCAGCTTTTGGTTCTCTCTTTCTCAGAGGACCCTGAGCCTGAGTCAGCTCTCTGACCAAGAAGGACTGATCTGACAAGAAAATGAACACATAGTTATGAAAATGCAAAGTTCTTCCACCCGAAAACTCATGCAAAAGGTATGTGTGGCAATATGGATAGGAGACGAATCTTTTTCACTATTTTGGCCTAGACTCTAAAAGTACAAGTAACCCCTTGTGGAGATTTCAAATCAGGGTTGCAAAATTCAAAAGTTCCATGAGCTTCAATGATGAACTGAAATAAGGGTTTAACAAAGAGTTAAAAAACATACCAAATAAAGCTGGAACAGTGATAAATCAATTTCTATGGGTTTAGGAAACCAAGATAAATTGGAAGCATAATCCATAGAAATGAATGTGAGAAAACACAGCGTACAGTAGGTTTTAGGAACCATCGATAATGACTCAAAGCAACCCCAGAATCTCACCCCTTAATCTAGCCTAAGATCTCTTAATCTCAGGAATTGAGCATCACTAAACAGTCACATGTCGGTCACCACCTCTTAAACTGTAGAAGACAATGGATTACTGATATTAAACAAAGAAACAAAAAAGTCATATAAGACAAACCCATAACAACTAAAAATTGATTAACCTGATTAAAATTCAACTTACTCAATGTTCCTGCATCATTAAACCTAATAAACAAATTCAATCTTGACCAGGTCTCAATTTGCTAGAAACTTTTTAGCATTCAAATTCTTATTGATCTCATGATCACTACAACTGTAGTGCCATTAAGTTATTGAAATGATAGTATCTCAAGTTCACTACGACAATACTGGCATTAAGTGGTTGAATTCCATTTTTGGTAAGTGATCTTCATTCACCAAGCTTCAAATATAGGAGGACTAAACCTGCTACAAGCCCTATGTAAAACACCATATATGCTGTCATTAACATCAATATGAATGGGGAGGGCTACTCCCACCAGAAACCCAAGGACAAGTAAACAAAGATATCTCGCAATTTGAGTAGAACAATAGCTGCTAAGGTTGATAATATTATATCTGAGATTTTAAATTATATACTTGACTTCATTCCAAAATAAGAAAGCATGTAGGCCTCTTTTGAGCATATAGGTTTCTTAAATGATACTCTCATTTTCGCAAAGGCTAATTTAAGGACATGAGCTCCTCGATATCTGCTAAGTAGCTGAAGCCACTAATCAGCAAATTGGAATAAATAGCTCCCAAAAGCATGCTTACATAGTTAGGATCCCACCCTCTCAGTCTCCAATCTCATGAGTTTAAACATTTTGATCCCAGTTAGGATTCCAAATTTAAAAGCGAGGATAAATCACGCTTCTACCAACAACCGGGGACCAAAATGTAAAGCTTCCCTGTATATGCAACGTGGTTAATTAAGTAGACCTTTAGCAAACCCAAAAACTATGACCACCAAATTTCATTGGTGGCTGCACTCTCACTCTACCAGCAGTAGGTCCATTAACACCAGAACATCATCAAGTCCAATACTCAAACTATCCCAATATCAAAACCTTCATCACCTCAACCACTCCAAACCACAAACATCATCACAACACACTACGACAAGATTCCACTCTACAACAACACTAACACCAAGACTGCTAGCCTGCACCATCACATTCCCCTTATCACCACCAGTTTTCCAATTCCACTACAGGACTCCAACACATCTAACATCATCACCATCCATCATGATGTAGTATGGATCCATTGCAATGTCCAATACTATCACTGCACTACCCCTACAATTGTCAGCTTGCTACCTTTAATACACCATGAATACTGCCATCCCACAACCTCCATCACCAGTCTCTCCGTCAATCCAACTCCATCACAACATCTATAGTGAAACAAAGTTCCATCACAATGATCATTACCAGAACATCACCATGACTAACATCATTGCCTCAACCACACCACCACAATGTTATCTCATAGGCTAGAGGTGATGGTAGATATGGCGGACGTGATGGTAGCATGATGGATGTCAAACTGACAGCAGGCATACCAACAATAGAGTGGCCATGCAAATGGTGGCAATGCTGAATCAGTGGTGTGTTGATCCGGTGGGAGAGAGGTAGAGTACTGGAGGTAGTGAAATGGAACTTGAAGTGGAGTAACAGTAGTTGTTGTGATGGCTATGAAGAGATGGAGATGCTAACAGTGGTTGTGATGATCATTATTACTTAAGAATACTGGATGAGTTGGTAATGCAATAACAATCACGATACAGGCCGTGGAATTGGAGGTGGCAGTGTAGAGGCAGTGGTGGCATAGGTCGTAATGGTGGGATCATGTGATGGTGATGACTGATGGCAGTATATCCTCTCCATTATAAACTGCAGCAAAAACAGCACTTAATCCAAGTGAATTGATCAAGTGGGCATCGGCAGGGTTTAGCTTAAGGTTGATTGATTATGGATCATGTATGATCCGTGAATCATTAAGCTGAAAATAGAAGTCGAGTGGGTTATTTAGGTGAACCCAGCATGCAATGCGCACATCCCCGCACTAAACCATCCATTTTCCACCTCTAATCAAAGGGCACCTAAGAATTTTAAGCTCCTCAAATCCTCCTAAGATGTGTATTGAAAATTTTACAAGATCTGCCTTGCTTCATGCAAGCTTCAAACACTGAAATAGTCCAATAATAAAGAGCTTACCAACCTTCCAATTTTTCAGCTCTTAAAAGCTTCCGGATCTTCAGTAATGCTGTGGAGAATGAATCCCAGGACAATCTTCTTCCAACCTGCAGTAACTTCATTAATTAACATCTCCGTTGTTGACATTGCTGCCATACACTTAGCAGCTCCAATCATCAGTAAAAATACCTCATCTTGGGAAAGGGAAAACCCAAAACACGTCCATGAAGCATCTGAAGAATTTTCAGATTGACCATGTGGTTGAAGGAGAAGAATCCATGATACACAAGATAGTAGACTATCCAGAGGCTCCTCAATGACAACTTTGCCATTCTCCAAGCCAACACAAGAGGTTAATTCAAGTTGACCATCAGCGTCCTGCAAAATGTGTTTAGTATGTGAGAGAGAGAGAGAGAGAGAGAGAGAGAGAGAGAGAGCACATTATCACATATTAGCAAGAATCTGATGTAAAAAAGACAGGAGCTCAACAAGGATTAGGAACATTGCATGGTAAGGACAATTGCTTAAGAATTTGAACTAAAATAGATGCATTCTATTGAAAAGGGAAAAGATGCTCTTCACAAGTTGAATTAAGCTTTTAAAGTTCAGATACATTGTCATCCATTTAGAGCATAAAGAGTTGCTGGAAATGCCTCTGCCAACAGCATCCTAAACTATGTCATTAAGAACGCAGAACAGTAATAAGTACCTAGGTACAAGTTCCAATTAGATAGGAACTCCACAAATTGTGCCATGCACCCATTGTTATCAAAACTAATAGGCGCAGTTTTACTAGTTATAGAATCAGTCCACAACAAAAGACAAAATCAAGCTTCACAGAAAAGGCCAAACAACTAAGCTCGATGCCACTTCTGCAGTATAATATGTTAAAGGCAATATATTGGTGAACTCCCAGAAAATTTCCTCAAGCAACTTTACAAATTTATGCAAACCAAGAAGCTACTTCTGGAAATGACATGCATTAGTGCATTTTCAAGAGATTATGCAGGCTAAAGATTGAAAAGAATCATGAAACTCAATGAAGTAGGTCAATTGAACAGGTTTGACTTTGACACTTTCAGCACTATACTCAGGCCCATAATTTAAGAAAACTCAACTTCACGTTCCAAGAAAAATTAGACACTGATACCTCTTTATAAAAACGTAGGAAATGAGGCAAGAGAAGATCAAGGACCGGCCTAGCAATTGCTGGGTCCGCTAGGACAAGCTTTACAAGTCCAGAGTACATGACTCTTTTTACTTTTGCCTGAGCACAGCAACCCAACTTTAGTTAAAAGTGTAATCACAGGACAAATGAACTGGAAAAGAAAGTAAATAACTCTTAAAAAACCAAAGAGGATAAGCCAACACCTGCTGATAAAGGCATCTCTGGAGCAAACCAATCAGCTCTTGGTAGAGAGTTCCACCCATACAGCCGAATGCCTCAGCTTGCTGGCTGCAACTGGCTTGGCTTGATGAATCTTGAAAGGGAAGACTGTCATTAGATTGTTTATCTACCAAGATGAGATCAAAAATGGCATTCGTTGCTGCAAGAAGGATTGTATCTTCTCGTCTAAACATGGCTTTGCGAATAACTAAAATCATATAATCCTGCAACAGAGAACTATATATCTTCAGCACTTATATCTCAATTTTGGAAAACAATGCTAGCTTATTGAAGATATATTATGAACTTGCAATGAGACCTAAACACAGGTTGTAAATTGATTAGTTGCTCAATATTTTGAGAATCTACGAATTAAAGTTGAGAAAATAGTATCATCATCAGCCATTGCTCAGGTCAGCCTAACAATGGCGTCAGTTATGATCTTGCTCCATATTTATGACACATCTTTCCTTTCTCACCTATGATCTTTAAACAAAAAATTTTCTCCTGCTTTCTCAATACAACTAAAGGACACTAGTTTCCAAAGAGAAACATGGAAGTATCGCATACCAGAATATCTCTACTGATTTTGATCAGTGGCAACAGTGAAGCAACAAGACAAGATGCAACCTTGCCATCCATATAAGTGAAATAATCTAACAACTCCTTCAGCCGAGACACATGCTCCTTGATAGCATACGGATAATTCCGAATCAGTTGAGCAAGCAGTCTGAAAATGAAAATTTAATCACCATTCCGGAAAATTTTAGAAATAACTATTACTATTTTGTGGCTGTTACCTAACAATTGACATGCTCTGCTCAGGCTTCATGGAAAGGATCAGGACTTTGCTTTGCTCAATTATCTAACAAATAAATAAACAAATTGGTTTCAATTAATTGTAATCATAGTGATATGAAAATGTGCTGCGGCATGAAGACCATCATAACGATACAGGAAATATTCAGTCACAAGGTGCACCTGTACTCATTCAGCACATGTGATGCAAGACGAACATCAAACAAATCAAGCATAACAACAATCTATAAAAGAGTAAAAAGAAAGTTACAGCAATTGCACTTCATGACAATTAAACATAATGATTTATATGCAACAGACAGTCCTCTGTTCTTGGACCATAAGCAATTCACTGAGCTTCGCGCATCCCAAAAAATTGTGCGAGTAAATGTAAATCTAAAGCTCTTGGATCTAACCACCTAAAAGAGTATAGCTCAACTGATACAGCAATTAGTACCTAACCAGTATTGGCAGATTACAGACGTTGGAGGGAACTAGGATAACAATACCTCTGCTTCATGAAATTATGAGGACAACCCTAGGCAAATCTATGTATATTGCCATGTCCCAACACACTAGAGTAGGAAAACAACTCTCAAGAAATACAAATATAACGAATTGACATGAGGGAAAGAACAAACAAATCGGGAAAGGATAAGCTCCACCATTCCATTCTTGCAGGACTTATTTCCAGTTGAAATCATAGATTTGAGGACTATATAATGGAAATCATCTGCACCATCCCACACAAGATTAAAAACTCAAAATATCTCCTGGCTGCACAATTGAGGATATTATTCTAGATTAAACATTGTCTGCTAATACAAACTACAAATTAGGCAAGTCGATCCATGTGTTTTCTTGCATACCACATGGAACCAATTGCCTCCATCACACCGAATTAAATTCAAGAGGCGAACAAAAAGACTGCAGTGAAGAGACAGTATCAGCATTTACTAAACAAGATATACATATGCCTCTATATCCACAACTTTTCTGCTTATTACGAAGCCTTCTTGCATAGTAGACCTGTGCACTTGGAGAAAGTTACAGATGCCTAAGCTACATTTACTGTGCATTGAATACTTAAAAATGTAAGTTTTGCATGTGTAACCTTTTGTTGAGCACTACCAACTTGATCTACGATCTTAATAGTTGGATGAAGGTAACCTTTTTAATTTAAATACCATAGCATTCCCGCACAGACTAGGTAGGGATTCAAGCTAATACTAAAGCTAAAGACTCAGTTTCACTATGGTGCCAAGATGTTGCCTTGACCAAGCCACTACCTATGAGCTGCCAGCTCATTCTTTCTACAAGCAAGTGGTCCAGCCATAGTAGTCTTCTCCAACTTCTTGGGAGCTTACCTGTGTCCTGCTCCATTTCACTCCCTGACAGGATCTTTTTCACCCGTCCCCCATGGTACTACTTCACTGTTGATGAGCCATCAGTATTTAGCCTTGCAATGTCATGAAGGCCTGTGAGGGGCGTAGATAGATTTCGAAAAGAACTTGTCTTACAATGACAGTGTATAAAATTTTGTGGAACCAATGCCAACTTGATCTAAGAGCTTAAGCTATCACATGAATGTTTATTTTAACATTCAACCGTTAAAATGACTTGTTTAATTTCTTGTGATGTGTGAAATTAATATACTTTCCTCACCTTCAAGATCTTGAAAAGTGCTGTTATAGTTAGGTTTGGCTTTGAATTTCCAGCAAAAAGAAGATAACTAACTTAAATTTTAAAAAAATGGTGAAAGGATGTAAGATGACTTAAATAATGTGGTTTGTAAGATTCAAGACTGGAGATGTTCAAAATTGAAAAAAGAAACTGTTTTCAAACTCTAAAAGTTCAAGAAAAAGCCAAATGTTAAAAGTAAAACCCTACCCTGATACTTCTATATTTATCAGTGCTGAAATAGAGTCCTAAAGGCACTGTTTAAGCCACACGTATATAGTTGTTCCAGGAGATTGAAGACCAATAGAGTGCAATAGTTTCACACAAGAGTAGACACCTAGCATACAAACTTGCTTTCTATATTTTCAAAGCATATTCAATGTAATTTTACCAGCTCCCTAAGGGTACTTACTAAAAATCCTTTAGGTATAGACAGATAGAGATATATGGAGAGGGAGTGTGTGAGAGAGAGAGCCCTAGGTGTACATACTAAAAATCCTGTATGTATAGAGAGATAGACATATGTGGAGACGGGGTGAGAGAGAAAGAGATGCATCAATGAATAAGAATTAGCACAGTATCACTAATTTTGCCCAATCATAGAGCCAAAGTTTCCAGCATGCTTTGTGACACTTGTTCGCACAACACAAATTCCATCCAAACCCGAAGAGGTTCTCATGCCATAAACCATGTTAGGCGGACGAACGCAGCAAAACTATCTAAGTCCAGTTAAAGAACTTTCAGTACAGTAAGATTGCAAAAAAATTAGGTATATATGCAATTACAATATGCTATTACAAATCCATGCACACACTTTACTTTTAGACTAATGCTAGGACACTAAGCCTGATTTACCAAATTGATAAACTAAGTATGGCAAACTTTTCTTGAATGTTGAGTAATGGCCACTTGTTTAAAGGCCAATATACAATCTGCCAAATCATATGGCATATATTAATATCCTAGTCTTGGTATACCTAGCACCACACAGCAGTTTATCTTTTTTATATGAACCATAATATTTTGAATCATTAAGGTTATCTACTTATATGATCAAACCAACCTCACTCCTGGCCATGTCATGAGCTTCAAATAAATTTTTCAGCATTTGTATAGCAAGCTCCTTGATACATGATGAACCATCAGAGTAGCAAAATTTCTTTTGATTTCCTAGTTGCGCCGACTCTAGTAAAAGGAAAGCAAGCTGCAAAAAGCTCGGCACCATATGCTCCCGCCCACAGTTAGTCTCGTTTACCTTGATGACACAGGTAAATCGTGTCATGTATCCATGAAAAAATAATAAGCACCATGGCCACCATAAAATGAGTTAAGATATAACAAGAGGAGAATAATTTACTGCTCTAATAACAGCCTTCTCCACTAATTGGAACCCTTGCAAAAATTCCTCTCCCATCTCATGCTGGAGCCATTTGCAATCTCTGAAAAAGAAAAGGTTCAAAATTTAATAATGAGAGAGGAATAGAACTTTCTACAGGGAAGAGCGGTACTTCTGCAGCACCACAAGTGACCACATAGAGGAAACTACATGGCCCTTGAATATCTTATCAAGAGAATTAGCAATAATCACTTTTATGGGAGACGCAAAAAGGCAACCACAGTCGCCACAATTGAAGACAAGTGCACATTGTACAGATGTCCTCTGGCGTCCTCTAACAGTTTAGCTTCATAACTATATCAGCAGGATTAACATCCTATCTCTAATTTTACCATTGAAAATTAAAAAGTAAAGAAAAACGGGATACGAAATCTAACTAGAATTTCCAGTCATGTTTAGAGCCATTAATCTAATTTGAGAAGCTTATATATAGCGTTGTCACTGCTTTTCAAGCAACTACAGTTGCTGCAAGTGAAGAAGACAAATACAGTGGGTGCACAATGCACAGACATCCCTCTAGCAGCCTCTAATGGTTTAGCTTTACAATCAAATCAAGATTAACATCCTATTTCTAATTTACCATTGAAAACTAAAGAGGTAAGAGAAATAGGACGCAAAAAACTAATTAGAACTTCCACTCATGCTTAGAGCCATCAATCTCATTTGAGATACTTATATATGTTGTCATTGCTAGACAATGCATTCAAGGACCAGAAAGTCTAGATGTCTCTAGCATATGCTTTCACAACATTTAACCCTGTGCAAGAATCTAGACAGCTGCAAAACTTTAGCTAGGTCGTACACTGCGAATTTGTAATCCCCATATGAAGTGAGAATAGCCTTTTTGAGGATCTCCAGAGCACTCTCACTGAACCTCTTGATTCTAGCAAGGGATAGCATGACAGCCACAGCAAAATGATTAAGAGCCTGACCATCAGATTTAATTAGCCTCATGACCTCTTTCCCAAGAGAAAAATCCTGTTTCACAGCGAAATTCACATGAAGCAACACAGTCCCTTCCACTTGCTTAAAAATCGAGGCCCCCTTCTTCAACTCCATTTCTGACCCGAAAAAAGTCACCAACCCTTCAACCACCTCCCTTTTGCAGAACCCTTTTGATGCCAAAACCAACAAGTGATAGACCAGTGAGGGCAGATCCTGCAAGTCCAAGTCCCCCATTCCTTTGAACACCTTCTCCAAAAACTCCCTCTCTCTCCCCTTATCCAGAAAGACAAACTCCCTCACGAGCGAAACCAATTTCAACAACAACCCTTTCGACCAAACAGAATCCACCACTCGATCGAACACAGAGTTAATAAAATCACCCCTCGCTCAACTTCATTCGAATTGCGGATGAGGTCGATGCACCTGGGCAAAAGATCGAGCAGCTGCGCATCGTCCAACGTGACCAATTTCGGAAAACTTGAGAGGATCGATTCCGCCACGGACTGGACGTCGTTGATCTCCAAGACATTGAGGAGGGTGCCGAAGAAATGGATGGTTTTCAGCGAGTTCGCGTCGTGCGGGAATCGGCAAGAAACAAACAGGTCGATGTAGGAGAGGAGCAGCGAGGAGAGGAGAGGAGGGAGAGTAGGGCTTTGCGGGGAGAGGGAGATGAGGGAGAGGAGGGCGAGCGTGTACTCGGAGACAGCGAGCGAGGGGTTCGGAGAGTCGGCGGTGCGTGATTTCAGGTGAGAAACGAGGGCAGAGTGGAAGCGCGGGGAAGAGAGCTGCGGGGGCAGAGGACAGGAGGAGGCGGAGGATGGTTGCTGGAGGCGATGGAGGTTCTGGGCCATGCGGATAATGTCGGTGTCCGTCAACGGCGGCGGCTCTCCGGCGGCGGCGGCGGTGGCGGCCATCGAAGCGGCGGCTGCTGCTTCTGAGCTGTTGTCTGTGCTGCGAATGGAGGGAGGCAAGTCGTAGGAGGCGATCTGAGAGTCCTGTTTTAGGCGGGAAAGTGGGAACACGCCAAGAGGGGGAGGCAATCTCATTTACTAAGGAAAAAGAAAGTAATTTGAGTTGATTCGTTTCACGAAAAATAATTTTTAAAATTTTTTTCGAATTTTTCAACGTTTCTTTCATAGATGAATTATTTAAAAAAAATATTTTTCATGAAATAAAAAAAGTCTTCTAATTTAAAGGAAAATGTTTTCTACTTTAAAAAAGTGAAAGACATTTTCCTCACTTAATCTCTCTTATCTCAGATTTTTATAAATTCTCACTTTCTACTCCATTTTTTTTCTTTTTTATTCGATTTTTTTTTCTTTTTCTTTTCTTTGTTTCCCATCTTCTTTTTTCTTGGTTAGTCGTTGGCCGTTGCCAGGCGAACCTTGAGCTCGTCAATCTCAAGCTCGCGCCCTGCACTTTTGCTTATCATTTTCTTTATTTATTCTACCCTGCAGTTATACATTACTCAAGCAAATAGCTCTATATGCTTTTTTTTTTTTTTTTGTTAATTGGTACACAAAAGACGTAGAGGGAGAATAGGTCTCTCAATTGAAAGATTCTCATTAGGGCTATACATGATGTGCTTCTTTTCTCCTTTGCTTCTTTTTAAAATTCATATTAATATTTTTTAAAGTAAATGAGCGTTTGGTGATAATAAAGGAACAAAGATATGAAGCAAGTTTGTCCGGATTTAAATGCAAGTTCATATTTGATAGATTTATAGGTAGGTAAGTGATACATACTTAAATGGTAAAGTTTTAAAAAATATTTTCCTTGCCAAACACCAGAAAATATTTTCTAAAACATTTTCAAGTTTTAGCCGAACACTAGAAAATGACTTCTGAGAAAATATTTTCCGGAAATTGCCCATTTTTCGCAAAACGAACGGAAATTCCCATTCTCTTGTGTCATAAACTTTTGGAAATCCACTTTAATTGCATACTTAGAAAAATAAGGCTCAAGATGGAAGCTAGTAAAAAGTTCCTAGGCCATAAGGATGTGGTCTCGATCCGCCAACCCTTTACAAAAGCACTTTGAAAATTACTTATCACATCTTGAAGAACCACAGCCACCCGGTTGACCGAACTTTGGTGATGTACTTGTAAATAGTATTACAACAAAGTTACAAGCATGTAATCAGACACCGTAATGGCATTGGGGACTTTTGGTACCAAAGCCAAAATGGTGTTGTTAATCTCTCGTAAGAAGTTACTTGTGGTGAAGAAGTCCTTCGCCGCAAAGCGGTGACCAATTGTCCCACAATCTCCCACTTGTGCTTGAAGAACTTGACATTAAAACCATCAGGTCCAAGAGCCTTATCACGAGCTAAGGAAAACAGGATATCCCGAATCTCTAAATCAGTGACAGGGCGAGAGAGAAAACTCACCTGCTCCTCTTTTACGGGATGTTGAATATCATCCCGAATTTCCCGAACCAAGGGTCTACCCTGCACGTCCCACGGCACCAAGAGGTCCTAGAAATAAGTGACGAAGATTTGCTACACCAACCTTGGATCTGTGACTAGATTGCCAGAGCTATTCATGACCGAGATTATTCTATTCCTCATATGTTTATTAGTAACATAGTGGTGGAAGAATTTAATATTTCGGTCTCCTTCAGAAAGTCATTTGATCTTGGAGTTTTGCTTATAGAAGGAATCTTCCTGCTAGTGAAGGTCTGCGAAGATCCTCCATCGCGTCTTCTTCAGCTCTGCGAGAGCCGCATTGGTTGGGTCTTGTTGGAGGCCAACCTGGGTGACCCGAAGCACACTCCTCGCCTCTGCTGTTCTGGATGAAATATTGAAGAAAGACTCCCTATTAAGCTGCTTGAGGAGAGCTTAGGGATTTTAGTTTGCACACTAGTCTATACATGGGAATACCTTCTCTCAGATCCTCCCAAACTTGGGAAACAATTGTATTAAAATCTGGATGCTTCATCCAATAATCGAAGAACTTGAAAGGTTTCCTCCAGACCATAGGATTCAAAACCTTAACTATCATAAGGGTATGATCCGAAATATCCGGGGCAAGGAAGGTAGCTTCTGAGTAAAAGAAAACTTGACTCTGTTTTCAATTTACTAGAACTTTGTCGATCTTCCTTAACTTCCGTCTAGAACCAAAAGAAGTTGCCCAAGTGAATCTAAAACCAACATACCTTAGATCGTCAAGCTCTGCCTGATCTGAGCACTGAGCAAACCCATCAAAGTAAGGAATCCAAGTATCTATACCACACAGTCTATTAGACGGGTCTTTAATAGCGTTAAAGTCACTCGCCACTAGCCAAGGCAAGTTCTGCATAGCTGCACTCTTGAGAATAAGGTCCTCCCACAGTGATCTCCGGGACGGGAAGGTGTGCTTAGCATAGACCATTGAGATACAACAGTTCGCGCTTGACATCAGCATCTTTAGATTCCCATGGATGACCTAAGCGTCAACCGAGAAAACTTCAAACTAACAACAGAAGGATTCCAACCAATCCAAATCCTATCTCTAGGGAACAATGCGGTTTGCTAGCCAGCATCAATCCCTCATTAACTTCAAAGAAATGGTAAAGAATAGAGACTCCGGGACTTTAGTCTCCAAAAGACCGTTCGAGGAAACCAGGTTACGGACCTCTGCTTGCCTAATTGGGTCAACAAGACCCCTGATATTCCAAAAACCTATGTACACATATCAATATATACTTATATGGGGAGATAAGGAAGGATCGGCTTACCTCAGCTTGCCAGGCTTTCGTCAACTGGCCATTGGAGCAGCAAGGGTCGTAAAAGGAGGCGGGTCCAGAGCAATGGTCAGCAGCTTATCTTGCATGGTATCGACCCTTCTACTAGCAGGAGAAGCCTTCGGGAATGGACAAGGAGAGAGCAGGTCTTCATATGAACTGCTGATTAGGCTAGCCGAGACATTCGATTCCGCACCAAGATTGAGCAAAACCAAGGTCGAGGCTTTGGCTAGGTTGATCTTATCCGCCGTGGGGCTAGAAAGGGAGACCTCAGATTTTGAAAGAATTCTAAGTCCCCTCAGAGCCTTGTGAGAAGAAGTGGAGAGCAATCCCCTCCCGGAAGCAGAACCCTTAAGCTTTCAGGATTTGCCCCTCTTCGCTGCTACTAACCGAACGGGATGAGGGTCCTTCCTTCGGCAAAAGAGGCTTCTCCTTCTTCTCTTGTACCTGTTTCCATCCTTGCTCAGGCTCACTAGGGGCTTCCACCACCATCGGAGTAGGGTCAAGGATCGAATAGAAACCGAGGAAGTGGTATTGGCCTGGACTTGCCTGCATAGCACTCTTCGGCCTGATGGTGGTTGGGATATCCGCACACCTGTGGCCAAAAGTGCCACAACTAGGGCATTCAACCAACCTCCATTCGTACTCAATAGTTACTGAGCGTGACACCCCATTCAAGACCACATCAACCAAAGTACACCTTGGTTGCTTTGCATAGATTTCCACGCACACCCTAGCAAAAGAAATTATTTTCATTTGCTCTGTGCACTGTCAACATAGAGGGGTTTCCCAACAAAGACTTGTGATGGCACTTATCCCCGGCGCCGACCAAAGATCAAAGGGAAGGTTTTTCAATCTAATCCAAACTAGAACCAAGGATTGATTGTCTTTCTTTAACTCCAAGAGTGGCTGCCATTGTTGTAAGATGGGGGGAACCCTTGCAACCGTTAGGGGCCATCTTCAAGGATCTTTCTACGGAATTTGGGGTCCAGGCTATGAAAGAAGATATCCTTGATCATTCGCCATCACTTCAACAAGCTTCTGACCCCAAGCATGCTTCAAAGCTTGTTCTGTGAGCTTGAACGGGAGTTTCTTCCCTACATAATACCTAATCAGGCACTCGTGCCACTTGAGATCAGTAGCCTCCAACACATCCTCAGAAAAGTTAACAATCGACTTGTTGTCCACAAAGGGGGGAGCGGACAAAGGTTAGGTCATATCCTTTTGTTGCAACTTGCGCAACATTAGTCCAAGAGCGGGCAGGAGGAGGCTTCGCGTTTCCTGGAAGCTAGTCAAAAGCCCGGGGTCATTTAGAGGATGACCACACATGGCTACGGCCTTGAGATTGACCAGCACGTGCTGGAGCCTTAAGAGGCACTTGCTGGTTCTCCATCGACGCAACAAGTGCCGATTTGAGAGAGTCGGCCTGACCCGGGAGCTCAAAGGACTGAACAACAGGGTTATGGGAAGTGGGGCTACGCCATTTTAAACTACCAGCTCCAAGCTAGGCCTCACTTAATGGGCCACCCACCTCAGTAAAGGAAGAAGCCATAAATGCAGTAGAAGTCCTTTATATAGCCCGCAAACCCTACCACAGTAAAGACATTGCAGAGTTTGTGGGGCATACCAAGTAAAAAGCTTCGGTGGGTTGAGGAGGGAGAGCAAACGAGTCTATTCCCCATTGCTAAAGCCCATCAAACGACTAAAACGCCCAGCACAAGCAGAAAACTAGGGCTGGGTGAACAACAAATCGATCACACCCAAGCGAGGACCAGAAATGGACTTGCAGGCCAAATTAGAAGAAACGGCTCGGTGAGGGTGATGGGGGAGGTCAGGTGAACCTATCATCCAAAGCTTGGCCCAAATGACCGGCTATAACTTCCGGGACGAGCAAAACACCAGACAGGAAGAAACAGGAGCACAATCGCACCCTCGGGTGGACCAGATCTGGACTTGCCGGCCAAATAAGAAGAAACGACTCGATGAGGGGAAGGAGGGAGGTCAGACGAACCTAACCTCCAAAACTTGGCCCAAACGAACGGCTGTATCTTCCAAGACGAGCAAAACACCAGGCGAGATGAACAGGAGCACGATTGCACCTTAGAGAGAGGCGAGTGAACAGTATAGCAAGAGGAAACAAATGGCCAAAGCATATGCTTTCGCAGTTGTTTTTTTTTTTTTTTTGTAAAAGATAATAAATATTGAGCTTTGAACCAAGTTATACAAAAGGGTTTGGCACCAAAACTTACACTCAGTGACAACATGTCAAAACGAGTGGAAGGGAGTTGAAATAAAGCGAAGACCACAAAACAAAGCGGACCAAAACAAGCATAGAACAGCCTAAATAACAGGCAAAAGGAACCTAGCAAAAGAATGGCACTAGGTAGCATAAGGTCGGATGGAGCCCACAACTGCAAGACCGCATTCGCCAGCGACAAAAGGGAAGAGCCACCAAGTAGGTCTGCAGCGGCCCCGAGCAGCCAAAATAGCCACCAACAAGTACGTTGCGTCCACCAAGCGAAGAGCCACACGAAGGGAGGATAGCCATTAGGCAACTAGTAGATAGGCTACGGCCCTACAAAACAGCAAAGTCACCAGAAGAGAAGATAATCAGGTCGATACCTCAGCTACGTTGCAGCCTCCTGTTCCTAAAAGTATCGTCCACACTCTTAAAAGTGATGGCCTTGTCTCTGACGACTTTAAAAATATGGTTCTTCACCGCCAGGACGGCTAAGTTCTGCTCCCTAAAGAGAATGTTGTTCCTATGCTTCTAATTAAGATAACAGAGAGCACCAAAAGAGAAACGGGTAATGCACTTATAGAAGTCTTTGCTCGAAAGAAAGGAAACGACCCAACTATGGTTCTCTTCCCACGACCTGTTCCGCCACGGAAGGTTGCATCTTGTGGCACAAAAGAAAGCAATGCCAGCAATGATGCGACATTCAAAAAAAGGTGATATAAAGAATCTGGCACCTCATTGCAAAAAGGACACAAGGCGCTATATATTCTACCATAAGATAATAACAGAGTTTGGGTAGGAAGCCTATGTTTGGCAATAAGCCACAGGTTTACTTGCTACCTTAGAGTGATGGACTTATTCCAGATGAACGCATGCCAGAAGACTCGATCCTACTTTCTCCTAATGATCTCCCAAGCCGAAGCCACCGTGAAGAGGTCTGTGGTGTTCCCCTTCTAGCTAAAGCGGTCCAAGTTCTGGGCAAGGACCGGAAGGGGGTGCTCCCAAGAATCCAAGACCATCTTGACCGTCAAGCCAGGGTTGGTGAATAGGTCCACTACTGTCTCTTGTCTAGAAAGGCCAAAGCCAAAAATGGCTGAATCCGAAAAAAGTAAGTTCAAGGGACCCCTAGGGTGCCAATTATCAAACCAAAGAGACACCAATTGGCCATCCCCAATTCTCCAATAAAAGGAGATATGAAATTCAGCCCTGAGTTGAAGGATTTTCTTCCATGCCCACAAGCAAAATGTCGGCTTTTTGGCCACCCAGAAGTTCGTCCTTTTTAAAAAGGTCGAGTGAACCCACTTGCACCATAATGACTCATTGTTCGAAAACAGAAGACAAATATGCTTTAGCATAATAGTCTTGTTACACTCATGAAGCCTTCGGATGCTAAGGCCCCCCTCCTCTTTTGGGCAAAGACATCTTCCTAGGACACTTTCGCACCCCTCTACCCAATTTCGGGCCTTTCCATAGAAACTATTTGAGGATTTGTTCAATTTGATCCAACATAGTTATAGGGAAAATGAAAACACTAGCCCAATATGCTTAGATGGCATGAAGCACTGATCTGATCAATTGTAGATGGCTGGCAAATGATAGAAAGCAATGGGTCCAAGATTGTACCCTCGTTGTAATGCGGTTGACTAGAACACAGCGATCCACCTTGTTGAGCCTAGAGGTGATGATCGAGACCCCAAGATATCGAACCAGCAAGTTCCCTTCTTGAAACCAAGGGCAAGGAGAATTTGGGTCCTTAAGGAAGGTGACCCTCCTGCAAGGTAAATCTCACTCTTGTTTGTGTTTCAATACAAACCAATCCACTCAGAGAATAATTGGAGGCATTCCTTGAAGAGCTCCACCGAAGGAAAATCAGCTTCACAGAAAAGGAAGACGTCATCCGCGAAGAATAAGTATGAGAAGTTTGTTGCTCTTGCATCTCCAAAAATATTTTAACTCCGGCATCGAAGAGCGTATAGAAAGAATACCGGACATCACCTCAATGACCAGAGCAAACAAATAGGGAGATAAGGGATCCCCCTGACAAAGCCTACGCCCACTAGCGAAGAAGCCATGTAATTCCCCATTCAAGGTAATGGAAAATTTAGGAATCCTCACACAAGTCATGAGGAGTCGAGTCATACGATCAAGAAATCCGAATGCCAAAAGAACAATCTTAAGGAACTCTCGTCGATGATGTCGTAGGCTTTCCCGAAATCCACTTTGATTGTGCACTTAGGTGAGTAGGGATGGAGGTGGAAACTAGAGAAGAGTTCTTGAGCCGAAGGATATTATCCCTAATCGCCGACCTTTAACAAATGCACTTTGGAAAGGCCTAATAACATCCTAAAGAAGCGCAACAATCCGATTGGCCATAACTTTGGTGATGCATTTGTAGATGGTATTATAACAGGCGATGGGCCTATAGTTATCCACAGAGGTCGCATTAAGGCTTTTTGGTACTAAGACCAAAATGGTGTTATTAATCTCCCTTAAAAGCCTACCCGAGACAAAGAAATCATTCATTGCCGTTGTGACCAATTGACCAATCGTCCCCCAGTTATGCTTAAAAAATTCAACTGTGAAATCATCATATCCAAGTGCTTTGCCTCTAGTTAGGGAAAAGAGAGTGTCTTAAATTTCTAAATTAGAAACCGGTCAATCAAGAAAGCTAATCTGGTCAACACTAAGGGAGAACCGGATAACCTCCTGGATCTCCCGGACCGAGGGCCTTCCATCCACTTCCCGTGGCGACAATAGATCATGCAAACGATTGACAAAGTGCTGCTGAACTAGCATAGAGTCAATGATTTGGATACCCGATACATCTATAACAGAGAGGATTCTATTTCTCACATGTCTCTTATTGACATAATGATGGAAGAATCTAGAATTGCGGTCGTCCTCCTTAAGCCACTTAATTCTGGACTTTTGCTTGAAAAAATGATTCTTTTTTAGAGCGTAGGTCCAAGAAAGTTTCGATGACCCTTCTCCAACTCTACAAGAACAACATAATTCAAGTCTTCTTTGGAGGTCAAGCTGTGTGGTCCTTAGAGCCACCCTCGCTTCGAAAGTCCTGGCGGAGATGTTGGAGAAGGACTCTTTTATTGAGAATCTTGAGACGAGCTTTGAGGGATTTTAGCTTGCACACCAATCTGAATATGGGCACCCCCTCACCAGGTTCCTCCCAAACTTGGCTAAGAATTGAATTGAAATCTAGGTGTTCCATCCGAAAGTCGAAAAACTTGAAAGGTTTCCTTCGAGGTACCAAGTTTAATACTTTGACCACCATAGGGGAATAATCAGAGATACCTGGTGCAAGGAAGGAAGCCTTCGAGAAGGAGAAATCCTAGCTCCATTTGGAGTTGACCAGGACCTTGTCAATCTTTCTTGCCTTCCGTGAAGCTCCAAAAGAGGTGGTCTAGGTAAACCGGAAGCCAACGTACCTCAAATCATCTAACTTAGCCTGAAATAAGCACTGTCTGAACTTATCAAAGTACGGGATCCAAGTGTATGTGCCCCCCAATCTATTAGACGGGTCCCTAATAGCGTTGAAGTCACCGACCACTAACCAAGGTAAATCCTGCAAAGCTGCACTTTTAAGAATAAGGTCCTCCTATAGCGGTCTCCTCGATAGGAAAGTGTGCTCTCCATAGACTATCGAGATACAACAATCCTCACCCAAAGAAAGCATCTTTAGATTCCCATGAATCACCTGGGCGTCAACCGAGGATACTTCAAAGCTAACAACCGTAGGGTTCTAGCCAATCAAAGTCCTCCCTCTGGGAGCACAGCTATAGTTTGCTAACCAACACCAATCCCTCAATTAACTCATAGAGATAGAGGAGAACAGAGCTTCCGGGACTTTAGTCTCCAAAAGATCAACGAAGCATAGACCATTTGAAAAAACTAGACTTCAGACCTCAGCCTGCCTTATAGGGTCAACAAGACCCCTAATATTCCAAAAACCTATGTACATATGTAATATATACAAATAAGGAAAGAGGAGGGCAGCTTACCTCCGCTTGGGAGGTTTCCGGCGAGAAGCCATGTGGCATCCGAAAATTCCAACGACCCTCAAATATGCAATGGCCACGTTTTCTTTTATCTATTGGACCGACCAACTGTGCAACAAGAGAAGTCTTTGGACTTTGATCGATTGATGGAATTCGGCCATACATGAGGAACACGCATGCCGAATTTAAGAATAAAATTTTGAGAAGTTGGACCATGCATGAAGACCATGCACGTCTGTTCTTTGAGCGATTCAGCAAGGAGGAAATGAATTTTATTACCATGCCGCTCCGTCGAATTTCTTTCTCCACGCAAGATCTTAGGTCACATACTTGTACATTGTTGCGACACCGTGTGGCCATGAGTAGGCTGTAATTTAGCTCATGCATGTGCGGAGATTAAGAATAAAATTTGGAGAAATTGGGCCATACATTAGGACCATACAGACACCAATTCGTTGGCCCAAATTAACCCAAAACCTCTCTATTAATTTTCAGCCAATCAAGTCAATACTCCTCAAGACCTCTTCTCGTTTGTTGACCGAAGAAGGACCAACAACTGCCACGTTGCTTCCCATTCGGCTACCAGAAAGAGCTTCAAGACCCGGCATGCAAATGACACGTTCTACCCAGCTGCCGCTCATCTAATTAACCACCGAAAATCCCCCTCTTCGTTGAGTGGTTTTTAGCAAAATCAGTTGCTAATCTGCTCGTGTAAGTGAGCTACAGAGAGTGACTGAGCGAGCGAGTGAGAGAGAGAGTTTGAGTGAGAGAGTGCACGGCATGAGGAAGGAGGAGGTCGCCCTTCTGTCGAGCACGGTGTTGCCGCCGCCGCCGACGCCACCCGCCTTCGCCGCCGATTGAGTCACGCACGAGGTCCCGAACCTCCTGTTTTGTTTGCCGATCAAGCTTAGGAGTGAGGCGAGTGGAAGTTCATTGATCTATGTCTTTGCATGCTGTGATTATCTGGTGAAGTGCTGGTAGATTTGAGGAAATGCTGAAATGGAAACTGCATGTTGGGTTTTTGGATGATTGAGATGAAGATTGAGTGCTGTTCTGTGGAGGATTAAATGTATTGTTGTTGTGTTGTGTTGGATTGAGCGTGATGAGTACTAGATTGAAGTTAGAAGTCATTGCATGTTGTTTTTTAGTCTTGCATGTCTCGAAAATTTAGTGAAAGTTTGCTGTTTTGATTGAGCAAAGTGAAGTGATGCTTGCCAAGTGAAGAAATGAGGTGTATGTTGAGGTGAGTGAGCTTATGGATGAATATATGCTTTGAGCCGAGCTATGGTAGGTTTCTCTGTTAATAAGAACTTGCTGAAAGTGTTCTTAGATGTTGTGGAAGAGACTTGAAGTGTTGTAAAGGAGATCGGTAGAGAAACAAATGGTTGGACTAAGCTAGAAATGAAGAAAACCGTATATGAAGATTCTGTTTTAGAGGAATATAGATAGAAAGTCTTGTTATTTGTGTCACCTTGATTTATAATGATGAAAATGAGGAAAGGAACCATTTTACTTAAAGATAACATCCATTAGATTGAGTTTGACATCTAGTTATAGCCATATGAATGTAAAAATATGAAGGTAGAAGTGAACCTATTGAAAACAGTGAACTGTTTCGTAGAGGACAGCTTGACCTATGATGATTCCGTGAATTTTCTGTAATTTTATAGATAGAATTGGACTTTGAACTCTGAATAAAAGTTTTAGGAAACATCCTTAGGAATAACATATCAAACTTTGGGAACAAGAGGACAAGATTTAGTTGGTGAAACGAATTTTCTTCTGTAGGTACTGAATCTGAAAGTTACTGCAGAATTTTGAAGGAAACAGCAAACTATTACTCTTTATACATAACGAATCTGACTTAGTGTCCTTAATGAAATTTCTTCCTTTAGGTCTTATTTATAACATATCCAAATTTCAGAATTTTCTGAGTTCATTTAGGGGTTATTCCGAAATTGTTACTAAGACTGTGCATTGTGATGTTTGAGCTGTTTTGTTCCGAATTTGCTCAATTTGTCCCAAAGGTGAATGCATCTTGAGTTGTTATTTGACATGATGATATTGACATTCAACATATCATGAAATATTGAGATTTGATGAAGACTCATGGGACATCTTGTCATTGCATTGAAAAGTGTTTTTGGAAATTAACATGTTAATTGTTACCGTTGGACCCTCGAGTCAACGATGCCCCGGGAGTCGGGAAGCCCAGAGGTTTAAATGAGTCAATTCCCTTTGGATGTCTGGTTGTATTATGAATACATACCTAGAGGTTTTCCCCAGGAGCATCGGGATGCTTAGTTGTATGCTTGTCAGTACGTAAATCCGGAGGTTAGGGGTAACCATGTCTATGGTCTCCAATGATTCCTCGTGATGCCAGGTGGGGTGCGAGATGCCCAGAGGTTCGAATGAGTCGATGCCCTTTGGATGCCCAGTTGTATTTTGAATACATGCCCGGAAGCTTTCGCGACGCCAAGTTGGGTGCGAAATCCCAGAAGGATGCAAACATTGGTCCTCTGGGGAGATAAAACCGTTTGAATGATTAAAACTGATGATTATATTAAGTGTGAGTGTAGTTTGGTTATGGGACTAAATTGTATGGCATGGAATAGGACATGTCATAACAGTTTGGCCCTATGATCGGGACTTGTGTAACTGGACATGATGCATCTTGAGGATTTCGAAATCATACTTGCCATTGCATTGAAGAATTTCATGATTTTGATGCATACTTATCCATTGATTACTTGTTTTTGTCTATCTTGCATGAATCTGAATATTGATGGTACTGTGTGATGTCCATCTGGTTTAAGTATATGACTGTTGAAAAAGATATCGGTCATCTTTTGAAATATAGCCAAGTAACCTGTTACTTAGTTTAACACGAAATTGTCTTACCTTTTAGTCATTATTATTCAGCCAAGGTCGATTAGACATCCAAGTAAAGTGTGAGGAAACACTTATTTTTGCAAATCGGAGATTAAATAGATTCGGGCACTTGATTACATTGTATTATTCCAATGCAATTTCGGTACCTTGTATCTTTATTTTAAAAAATATTTTGATTGCAGTCTTGGTTGATTTTAAGTCTAATCCACCAATATGCAAGAGTGATCATGCACATATGCAATCGATAATTTAACACTCAAATAAATCAAAGTAATAAATATATTGGAAAATTCAAAATGAAGGCTTGAAGTACTCTCATTGTATTGAATAAAGATCCGCAATAGACATTATTTCAAATAAAGGCCCCAGGTATCATGATTTTCTTAAATAAGAGCTTGAAATGATCATATTAGTCTCAAATAAGGGTTTAAACTCAACAGTTGTGAAGGACAATTTTGTCTTTTTATTTTTTCCTTTTTTTTTTTTTTTTCTTTTTATAAAAAAACTAAACAAAACTAAAACTTTAAAAAATCTAATTTAATTTTAATTATGTTTGTATGAAAATATCCTTGATCAACCAGAATTTTTGCCGATCGGTAAGGTTAGGCCCTTATTTGAAATGACCATAATTACTTCATACCCTTCTTTGAGATTGATATGGCCACTTTATATTTTTATTTAAAACAAAATCCATTCTAAGCTCTTATTTGAGAAAATGAGAACACTTCAGATCCTTATTTGGAATTTTCTATAAAAAAAAATGGTAGCAATTGGTCTAACCTTTATGCAAAGCAAAGCAAAGCACAATAATACTCTAACTAATTTGCCAATATTAGCAAGATGATGATGAAAATGCATGTATAGCTTAAACTTGATTTCTAAATGCAATGACATTCTTATTAATTCCTTTATGAAATTTTCTAGTTTATGAAAACTAACCATACGCAATTTTAATCTAAATTCAACATGATGAATTATTAAACTATAACACGTGACATGAGTGTAAAAAATTATGACCTAATCTAACATGACGTGCAATCTAATCTATAGGAGCCTAAACATGCAATCACCAAACGAAATGAAAATAATGACATGGCAACATGATATCGTGGCAACAATAACATGGCAATGATGACATGGAATTGCAACTACTTCTATTTGCACGTTACTTTTTATTATTATTTTCTTTTAAAGTTAAATTAGAAACTACCTAAAATATGATGTTACCTAATGTAAATTAGGAAATAATCTAGATGAAATCTTATTCTAAATTAAGAACTTCCTTTATTACAAAATTGCTCTTAGATATGCAATTATAAAAATAAGAAATTAATATATCCTAATATGCAAAGCAAGTTTTTGTATCTTTCTAAGATATTTCACTAGTTTTGAAATATTTGTTAGAAATCATGACTGTCATGAAAGCCAATTTTTTTGTAATGGTTTTGTAGCATTCGTGTGTATAACGGCTTTCTAACGGGCATATAACAATTTTCTAATGGCTTTATAAAGTTTAACTTATTTTTTCATAAACTCTTAGGCTACGTTTGATCGTTTGGATTTCTAATTAAGATAAGACTAGATTTGATAGGATATGAAATCATGAGATTTTTTTTTATATCCAGTCAATTATTTGGTGAATCGTAATATTAAAGTCGGATATATTTACATCATATCATATGCATTATATATATATAAATGACATATCATTACAAATGAACCTAAATGTTCATTGTGAAAATCTCTCGTAACATTATTCTTTAATTTATTTTTTATTTTTATTTTTATTTTCCTCTTTTTTATATTATTTTCTTTATTATTTATTTTTTCCCTTTCATCATTATTTAATAAAATTTTATCAAATAGTAAACTATACTAACATACCTAAAATACAAAAATACCTAAAATATATAATAAATATAAATATTTAAATTATAGATTGAATGTTTATTATAAGATAGAATTAAAGTTGAATATATAAAATAAAATAAGATTAATTTATAATAAATTTCTATTTTTCATTTTTAATTTCTTAAATTAGAATTCAAAATACTATTTATATTGAGATATGATTTCAATTTTGTTAATTTAATAGATTTGTTATTTGAGAAAAATAATTTTTCTGTTATGGACATTAGAGATCCTATCCACCTTTATCGCACCTCCTCCATGGGATAATTTTATCCTACCTATATCTCTCTTATATTCGACTTTATCCTATCCTAAGCGAGCACCAAACGTAAGATATGATAAATCATATCATATCCCAAATTTTATCTCGACTGCCAAACATAACCAAGATTATTTTATAAAGGCTATATAATGGCCATCTTCTTCAATAATTACCAATTTATTTATAATGGTTTCCCAACAGCTCTATCTTTGATTTGAATATAAAATCAAAACTTCAAATCACCTTTAAAAGAGAGACACTAAATTAAAAAGAGAATTTTCCTTCTCTTCTCGTTTTCTTTTCTTGTTGGGTTATACACAACATTGTTCCCACTCCTTCTATTATTTAGTGCGAAATAAACAAGAAAATCTCTTGTATCTTAGGAGGATAGCCACTAGAGCCTATTGCCCATTCTATTATTTATGACAATACTTGCATAAATTAAACAATTAATCTTATTTTTATCATCTTTTTCAATAAATTTCTACCAATTCTTATTTTTCTTTCATACTATCTAACATTTATTCAACAACACCTAATTTTTTTTTCTTGCCAAAAATCATATATTCATTAAACCCATTTTCCCCTTTTGTCATGTCTTTTGGTGCTCGATAGCCTTGTGCCCTTAAATAGTTGATCACACGGAAATATCATGGGGACGATGCCAATGGCCTCTTTTTTATTCGCTGTGTGACCAAAAACTTGATAATGTAATGCTTATTGTTTAAAATTTTGATGAAGATCAATTTTTCCTAACTTGGCACACATAAGTTCGGCCTTGCTGAATTTTCCAATTTATGCAGGCTTAGTCCAATTAATTCGATTAAGCTAAAAACTCTTTACCCAAGTCCATTATCACTAGTCCAATGCAATTTATACGGGTTTAATTGAAAGGATTTCAACATCTACATGAAATTTAGCTAATATTTTTGTTTAGGGGTGGCAATCGATCCTTAATTTTTTGCCAAAAAATAGGTGTCAACTATGAACTATGCTTAGATCTAAATATGTAGGTAGTCTAAATTAAAGGATACATGCACTAAAACTAAATGATGTTGCTGCAACATTAAACGAAAATGAGCAACGATTAAGCATGAATTACATATACCTTCAAATGAAATTTATCATTACATGGAAGTCCAAATTTTTGGCATTTTCATTTATTATCATTTTTTTATCATCTGATTTATATCTATGATCTTATGGTCATAAATCTAATTTGTCATAAAAAAATATACGCTCGAAAATCATCAATTTGAAAGAGTTTTTCTCACGTGGACTATATTTTTTGATATTATAATTTACTATTTTACGGTATTAGTCTGACAAGATGAGATAAATGGTCTCTTAATTAGTTCAATATGGCTTGGCTACTATGGGCGAGTTAAGTCTAGCCAATGATGAAAGAGCCTAACTAAAAACTCTATATATAATACTCAATTCTCTCATTTAACCCTAACACACACAATTATCCTTACACACGGAGTGTTTACTAAATGCTAAAGGTGAAAGGTCATCTCATTGAGTCAATGATACAAAGAGCAATAGAAGAGAAGAACTTGTATCTTGAATCGTCACTTTTCCGCATCAATAACGATGGATTCTAATACAAGTGTATTAATATCTCTACTCGATTATATGCATTCTTATTTCTAGTTATGGAAATCGTGGGATTGTGCTTTTGCATCTTATATGTAGTATTAGAGCAATTATACCCTAGAACTAGGACATACGAATTTTGCCCTTTTTCGTGACCTTTTGTGCAATTAAAATTGATTTCAATCACATAAATGCAAATAGGCTCATTGAGATAAGCAGATCGATGGGTGGCGCACCCCCATATGCGGCCACACACTATTGGGAGTTGTCGCGCGTCGAAGATGCACCACCACACGCTCCCACGCACCCTCATACGCACCCACGTGTGGCGATGGCCAGCACATTTGTTGACATCTTTATGACATCAATGACTAGGGATGTGGATCGACCCGACTCGACCTTACTCGGGATTCAACCCATTATCCCACCCAACCCGATCAACAAGTAACCCGAGTCGAGATTCGACCCGTTGACCCACCCGACTTGATTCTCTATTGACCAGACCAACCAACTAGTCGAATCGTTGTTGACCATTGACCAGTTGAATCCGAAGTTGACTGGTCGGACCGGTTCAAGCAAGCTTGCGCGTGCGCTTCGTATGCCACACACTTTGACCTCACTTATAAACACAACCAAGCTCCAATTTGGGTGTTCTTGGTACCTGTGTGCTTGTGTAGAGATGATGTACACTATGGTATATTTTTTTTTTTTTTATGTTTAATGTTTTTATGGATGTGAAAATACGTATGAAACCTTAAATACGCTTATTTTTAGCGTATATTTGTGTATTTTTCTATGATTTTGAAAATACATGTGTTGGTTCACATAAACATCATCACATAAAGATTGTGTAGAGCATTGATTCATTGGTAACATTTATAAGATTTAATATGTATTAATGAATAAAATAATGTAATTAGCATGGCATGTGATTTTAGTGAGAAATTGCCCTTGTTATTAGGTCTAAAATCACATGTATAAGGTACATAAGAGACATAAAGTTTATATCTTTGATATGAGAGATTTTCAAGGATTCAATCGAATTACGACTGCCAAAGTAGAAGACTTGATCTGATTTGAGAAATACCGATCTCATATAATAGTGAGATGTCTCTTATACTAATGCATGGTCATACTCTCAAATGATATAATTGTGTATTAGTTTATAGAGATATATATGTACAGTATATGATTGTAGAGTAACTGATCTTAGTGGTTCATATACCCAAAGGTGATGATTCACGAAGGTTGAAACAAATTATCATGGCCGTTATCATGTGGAGAGTATACAATTATATGTCATGTATTTTGTCCAAATGTGATTATGTGATGATGTCTATAACTCTCTAGATGTGTACTTATACATTTTGAATTACACAATACTCACATGATGTCAATTATATACATTATTTGTTATTTTAGTCACTTTATTTGTAACGATAACTTCATAACAATTGAGGTTCGAACTTTAAATAGTGGAAAATGGATTTTTTATTTGGAATGGAGCTGGTAGATGTTCATATTACTCTTATAAAGGAGATTGGTAGGTCATACTACTGACTGTACAAAATCCCAAAAAGCACATTTCGCTACTTAGGAAAAGAGCAATCCAATTTGCTTGTTATCCATAAAGTATAGGAACACTTAAAAATAGTTTACCAGTTGACTACATTACTCAAAAGATGATTGAAGCCTTAGTGATTTAAAATTGTGCCTTGTCTAATGTCGAGATTACGACATATATGTAATGACTCTTCAACATAAAATATGATGATTTGATGAGGTTAGGATTATGTCCTAAGGCCTATTAAAAAATCGTAAGGTGTAATGAATTTCGAACAATAGTATGTTCATAATCTTGTGATATTATAATGATCGCCTAGTTTTCAACGGATCTATACGATGCCGTCGCCATCATCACTACTGTTTTACGTCTGACTGCTGTGAGTAGGGCCTAAGGACACGACCTCCCAAACACCTACCACCATTGCAGAGAGAATCACCTACCGAGATTACAAAAAACCCCAATCCTTTATATATTTAGCCTCGGTCTGGCCAAATAACCGCATCTCTCTACTTCCAGCTAGTACTTGAAAGAAAAGAAAATTCAGACGTGGGAGCCAAACCTTTCCCATGTCCGTCGTATGTAGGACGAAGGATCGGACGAAGAAAAAGAACCGGAATATAGAGAATTAGACTATAAATCCAACAATCAAGAAAAGCAAAATGAGGAAGCAACCCTCACAGCAGACTCCAATTCACTCCACCTTTCTTTCAACTCGACTCTCTTTGACTCCTTCATCAATTCTAGCCCTCTCTTCATATACCCCTCACTGAAGTTCCGGCTTTTTCGACTCCTCCCTAATATCCAACTCAACCACGTTCCTGGTATCGTTAGAAGATATGCAGCTTTTGGTAGTTTATGATCTGATTTGATTATGATTCTGTACATCAATTAAGGATTAGATTTAGATCTAGATTGATATAGATTGATACATAGAATTCTTTATTTCCATTAATTGTACAATCCTAGTCTTATATCTTTGGAGTCTGTACATTCTCAATACAATTGAATAGAGAAAATCTATCTCTCTCTCGGCTTCTTCCACTTCAGCCTTCTCTTCCCTCTTCCTTTTTACTTTCTTTCATGGTATCAGAGCCTGTTGGCTTCTATTCTCAGCTTCCGCATCTATCTTCCATCTCGACCTTCTGCCCAAAATTCTGACCTACAAAACAGAATATTTTCAAGCATTAGAGTTTCTCTCAAGGAAGATTATTTTTAACTTACCATGGCTAATCCACAGGAAGAAGCCTCAGTCATCCGTGACCAGCCCTCTGAAGGAGTCGTTCCCCAGATCTCGCAGGCTCGGAATTCACCTGCAATTCACCCTTCAATCGAAGGATCTTCAACCAATGGACAACTTCCGTTCCAGGCCCAACCAATCCAGTGGCGGCCCACGCAGGCTCAGTTCGGTATGGGGCAACCCATGACGGGCCAACCTTACCAGTGGATTCCTTATCCGCTTTACCTTGGGCCGAGCCCTAATTCGTCATCGCCTAGCTATGGGGGCCACCAGAGCCACGTCCAAACCAACGTGGGCCCGCCAACCACAAGTGGGGCAAGCCCAACCGAAGGAATGGAGCGGACAAACGGGTCAGGCGAGCCGGATATGGGAACAAATCCCTACCCGGGTCTTTACAATGCGGATTATCCGATCGGGTCAGGCGAATCGGGTCTAGGAGCGAATACCTACCCGAATTTCGCACTCAGTTTTCTACCGTTTCCAGCGGCGGCGTTCACCGGACGACTAGAACCCGGCGATCCACTGTTCATCTCCAACGCCAACGGATCAGAACTGCGGCTAATCAGCCAGTAGCTGACCGGACCAGAGAACTACACGAAGTGGTCATAGGAGTTCCAGCGTGCCCTGGCGACAAAAGACAAGGAAGGTTTCCTCGACGGAACCATTCCAATGCCTACCGAAGATCGATTAGCGCGACTCTGGAGGAAGATCAATCACCTGATCCGAACATGGATCGGCAACTGCATCTCCTCAGAGGTCGCGGATGGACTCCCACCAACAGAAGATGCAAAAAGCATGTGGGATAACATCAAAGAAATGTACGGGAGATTAGATCAGGCAAAAATCTTTAACCTCATGCAAGAATTAAACGACTTGAAGCAGGGGAACATGACGGTCACAGCCTGTTTTAACAGGCTCTCATCTCTGTGGAACAACCTCGAAGCGGCCGAGGAGAGGCTCGAGGGCCCAGAGTCGACAATCAAGCAGTATAGATCCATCAAGGACAGGGAGAAAGCTACACGCTTTCTCCTTATTTTGAACGAAACATACCTCGTTTTTCGCTCACATATCCTCGCCATGGATCCGATGCCACCGATCGAACGGATTTTTTAGCTCGCTGTGCAGGAGGAGAAGCAACGGCTCGCGACGCCAGACCACACCAGGAGCGGCGAGAGCATCGCACTTGCTGCTCGCGGTGAGCGGCGAGACACGGCCACCAAAACCCTAGCCCTAAATCAAGAGAAAGAGGGGCGAGCAAAATTAGGGTTCGCCAAAGAGGAATCCGGGGCCCTTAAATACCCTCGAATGGACGGACGAGATGGGCTGCGAGGATCGGACGCCTCGCAAGGACTTGATCTTGCGATCAAATCATAAGGTGGACAGGAGTCCGCGCTTAAAGGGACCGACGGCCAGATTTTTGCCACGTCATCAAGGAATTTCGCGAAAAATTTCAAAGGAAAGGGTAAATTATTTTGCGAATATTGCAAACGTACTAATCATATGGTTGATAATTGCTGGAAATTGCATGGGAAACCTAGTGAAAAGGAGAGAAAAATTTCAACATCTTATCAAATTAGTGGACCGATTGGAAAAAATGTTGATCAGCCCATTTCTTATGATCAATATCACCGGTGATGTGCACCGAAAATGGATACTTCCAACAAAGGAAGGAGTTTCTCAGGTATTACACATTGCTTGATTAATTCTATCTCCAGAAAAGCATGGATAATTGATTCAGGGGCAAGTGATCACATTATATGTGACAAGGGATATTTTTCAAGTATAAATGGCAGATTGGCTCATCCTATTTCAGTGGAATTACCCAATGGGAACATTACTCATGTCAATGTGACAGGAACAGTGAATCTAAGTTCCCAGATTATTCTTCAGAATGTTCTCTATGTCCCAGAATTCAAATTTAATCTGATTTCTGTGTCCAAAGCCTGCCAAGAAAATTCATGTCGAGTAATTTTCAATGCTGACACCTGTTTATTTCAGGACCTTTCGATTTGGGAAACCGATGGGCTTGGGTAGTCTCTCTGAAGGACTTTTTTTCTGGACAAGTAATTTCAATTCTTCCTGCAATTCCCTGAATAAATCATCATTGTGTAACTTGATTAGCAATGATAAAAATCTTATTATGCATTTGAGATTAGGGCATAGTGCCTCTTATCCTTGTCCACAATGTCCCATATGTCCCCTTGCCAAACAATCTCGTGCGCCTTTTCCATCCGGTAGCTCCCGAACTAGTGAGATTTTTTCCTTGATTCATGTGGATATTTGGGGACCTACCACACGATAAATCATGATGGATCTCGTTATTTTCTCACTATAGTAGATGATTATTCTCGTATGACCTGGATTTTCTTGATGCAGTCTAAGGATCAGACTTACTCTAACTTAAAGGTTTTCCTAGCATTATCCCAAAATCAGTTTGGAAATACCATTAAGCGGATACGTACTGATAATGGAAGAGAATTCTTCAGCCATGATTGCTCCTTGCTATTTAACTCACATGGCATCCAACATGAAAGCTCATGTGTTTACACTCCACAGCAAAATGGAGTGGTTGAAAGAAAGCACCGGCACCTATTGGAAGTCGCACAAGCCCTAAAGTTTCAAGCATCAGTCCCGGATGAATATTGGGGTGATTGTGTAATTACTGCGGCTTATTTAATCAACCGAATGCCCACTCGGCTACTTAAAGGGAAAACTCCCTTTGAATTGCTATTTAAGAAGAAGCCGGAGTTGCAGCATCTCAAAATCTTCGGTTGTCGATGCTATGCTGCAACAATAGGACCTCGAGACAAGCTAAGTCCACGTGCACGGAGATGCGTTTTCATGGGATATCCCAACTTACAAAAAGGGTATCATGTTCTTGACATCTCTACAAAGGAATTTCTTGTAAGTTGTGACGTCATTTTTCATGAAGATATTTTCCCTTTCTCTAAGAAAGTATCTTTAGATGAAACCACATAAAACATACCTCATGGCCTCCTATCTGATGAAGAATTACCTCACGGTCCCACTTACATACCGCTAGCAGAATCGAGGATTGTTCCTCCTATTCCTTCATTTATTCCAGCAACAGCACCAACTTCAAATCCTACTGGATCTGATGATGTTCTGGAAACAAGACTCGACAACTCTCATGCTATTGAAGAAAATACGGATATTCCTTCGTCATCCCCCAATGAGGCATCTCCTTCTGTGGAAATTCTTTATCCACGACGTTCTGGTTGTGCCACACGACCTCCAACCTGGAGTAAGGACTATATCTGTGCTACTCACAATTCTTCAGGTACTCAATACCCAATCTCTTCCTATGTTTCTTTCCATAGATTATCTCAGGAACATAGATGTTGTGTTAATCGGTTATCACAAGAGAGGGAACTGTCTAGTTATTTTGAGGCATCGATTGATCCAAAGTGGCAGCGGGCTATGAAGGCAGAACTTCAGGCACTAATTGATAATAATACCTGGGATCTTGTCCCACTTCCGATTGATCGTAAACCGATTGGCTGCAAATGGGTCTACAAAACGAAATATCGTGCTGATGGCTCCATTGAACGATATAAGGCACGCTTGGTAGCTAAGGGATTCACACAAAGAGAAGGTTTTGATTATCACGAGACATTCTCTCCGGTTTGCCACGAGATGTCACGTTCGTTCATTTTTTGTTGCCACCATTCATGACTAGACCCTACATCAAATGGACGTGCACAATGCCTTCTTACACGGTGATCTAGACGAGGAAATATATATGGATATTCCTCAAGGTTTACGGAGACAGGGGGAGAATCGAGTATGTCGTCTCCGTAAATCCCTTTATGGATTGAAGCAAGCATCCAGACAATGGTACGCCAAATTTGCAAATGCTCTTGCAAAAGCAGGCTGCCAACAGTCTAAATATGACTATGCTTTATTCACACGAACTGAAGGTATGTCATCTATTTATTTGATGATATATGTCGATGATATTCTTGTTATGGGAAATGATAAATCTGCTATAGATAATTTCAAGGAATATTTACATGCCACCTTTCACATTAAAGATTTAGGGGCACCTAAATATTTCCTTGGAATTGAAATTGCTCGATCTGATCAAGGAATTTCCCTTAGTCAGCGAAAGTTTGTGTCAGATATCATATCAGAAGCAGGTTTATTAGGATGCAAGCCAGCCGTTATTCCCATTGAACAGAACACTAAGTTGACTACTGCAAAATATGATAAGGGCATATCTCAAAATGATGATCCCATTCTCAGAAATCCATTAGGATATCAAAGACTTGTCCGAAAGCTCATATATCTTACTATGACTAGACCCGACATCTCATATGCAGTTCAGACACTTAGCCAGTTCATGCACAATCCAAAGCGGTCCCATATGGATGCTGCCTTAAAAGTTGTGAAGTACTTAAAAGGATGTCCAGGACTGGGAAACTTCTTTCTAAATAGTGTGACATGAAGATGACAGCGTATTGTGATGTTGATTATGCTACATGTCCCATAAGTCGAAGATCAATCACCGGATATTGTATCAAGCTGGGAAAATCTCTCCTCTCATGGAAGACAAAGAAGCAGCCTCGTATCTCTATCTTCAACGAAGCGAGTATCGAGCTATGACTAAGGCCACTTGTCAGATAGTGTGGATACGGGGATTGCTTAAGGATCTCAGAGTACAAGTGCATGGACCAACAAAGTTGCATTGCGATAATGATGCAGCCCTCAAACTAGCAGCAAATCCTATAGTTCATGAGAGGACCAAGCATATAGAAGTGGACTGTCACTTTACACGAGAAAAAATCCAAGAGGGAGTAATCAAAACAGAAGGAATTAGGACAACGGAGCAGCCAGCAGATATCTTCACCAAACCTCTGTGTCATAGACAGCATGCATATCTATTAAGCAAGCTGGGTGTCTTGGACATCTACAAGCCATCAGCTTGAGGGGGAGTGTTAGAAGATATGCAACTTTTGGTAGTTTATGATCTGATTTGATTATGATTTTGTACATCAATTAAGGATTAGATTTAGATCTAGATTGATATAGATTGATACATAGAATTCTTTATTTCCATTAATTGTACAATCCTAGTCTTATATCTTTGGAGTCGTACATTCTCAATACAATTGAATAGAGAAAATCTATCTCTCTCGGCTTCTTCCACTTCAGCCTTCTCTTCCCTCTTCCTTTTTACTTTCTTTTAGTATCTGTTTCAACTTCCTCCAAGAAAGGGGATGGCAATGTCTTCGACTTCTTCAAAGTTGAGGTCTCCCCTTCTTCGCACCTGATCACGCAGATTTAGACTTCATTTCTCGAGACTCCGCTTTTCTTCGATTGATCCCTCGTCCATTGGTATCTTCGACATGGTAAAGAGTTTTGCTTCTATGTCTGAGTATTACTTTTCTTCCAAGTGAGGCAGTAGGAATTGGACTGGTCTACTTAGAAAAGAGCTTTTCATAATCTTAGGGCAAAAAATGAGTTTGTTCCATCAAATTGTTAAATTTTTTTATGGGAAAATGAGAAGGACAATGATCCCTTTCGATTCTCTGCGATGGTTGATGTGTGGGCGGTCCCAAAAATAGATTAGCTTTCGATGCTCTATTTTGCCTCGTTTGTCCTTAGAATATGACCAATTGAACGCGATTTAGGGCATTGCTTATATTTTTTGTTTTTTGTCACATGGGCATTGCTTATTTCATCACTGAGCCAGCATTTCAGTACTCTTCAACGTCCATGAAAAAAAAAACCAAAAAAAGTACGTGTACATATAAATAGAGACTTGAGAAGACCGAATGTTGGAAATTGCAGCCAAATTCAATGCTTCTCTGCTCGTCCCAACCCCCTCCGTCGGATTAGACATGACCTCCATATCTCTCTTTCCTTTTTTGCCATTTTGGTCAATTCTAGCTAAAAGGGTTTTATCTCTCTTTGCGCATTGCGCAGATGATTTTGAAACCTTCACCTTACCAATCACGTGCCATTTGTAGTCCATGTGACTACTACTCCCACCAACGTAGGCGTTATGTGAACAGGACAAAAGAGGAATTGCAGCAGGGGAAAGAAAGAGCATCAACATCGTTGTAGCTGTTCTTGGAGATTCCATTTTCCAATATTCCAAACACTCGAGAATCACGGCCATCCATCCACTAGCCAGAATAGCCTCTCCGTCGGATAAAGGGTCAGCCATCCATCCACGACCTATCCTCTCTCTCTCTCTCTCTCTCTCTCTCTCTCTAAAAGGGTTTTGTCTCTCTTTACGCATTGTGCAGATGATTTTGAAACCTTCCCCCAATGGGCCATGTGCCATTTGACACTAGGGTTATGCAAAGAGGACGAAAGAGGAATTGCAATATGGGGAAAAATAGCTCATCATCATAGTAGCCGTTCTTGGAGATTCCATTTTCTTAGGCCCCTACACTCGAGAATCACAACCATCCATCCACTGGCCAGAGCAGCCTCTCGTCGGATAAAGGGTCGGTCATCCATTCACAACCTACCTCTCTTTCTCTATAAGGTTTTTAGATGCGCAAACCCTGTAATGCCATAACTTGGCACAAATAGACACTTAAGTGCCATAACTTACGAAAGTGACACTTAAGTGCAAAAACTCGGAGAAAAATAAATCACTTAAGTGTCACTCCGACCAAAATCCGGCCAAAACGCTAACGTGTCAATTTTCCGGCGAAGCAAGTGCAAAATGGTGTCGTTTTGGTGCTAACGTGATAAAAAATTTAATATAAAAATTAATTTAATTTAATTTAAAACTAAATTTATTTAAAACATTTTAAAATGAAAATAAATTTTTTTAAAAATTTAAAAAAAAAAAAAATTAAAAGGGGTGGCTACCGCCGCCGCCACCAGGAAGGGCCGGTGACGAAGGGGGAGGGTCGGGCGGGGTCGCCGGGTCCCTCCGTTGCCGACCCTTCCCGGCGGCAGCGAGGAGGCGGCGTAGGAGCCCTCAATAGCCTCCCATGTTTTCTTTTTTTTTTTTTTTAATTTTTTAATTTTTTAAAATGTATTAAATAAATTTAATTTAATTAATTTTTATATTATTTTTTTTATCATGTCAGCACCAAAACAACGTCATTTTTGCATTGTCGGCCATGTCAGCGTGCAAAATGACGCCGTTTTGCACTCATTTCATTGGAAAATTGACACGTCAGCGTTTTGGCCGGATTTTGATTAGAGTGACACTTAAATGATCAATTTCTCTCCGATTTTGGCACTTAAGTGTCACTTTCATAAGTTATGGCACTTAAGTGTCCATTTGTGCCAAGTTATGACACTTGAAGCAATCTTTTGCCAAGGTTTTTATCTCTCTTTGTACATTGGACAAATGATTTTGAAACCTTCACTGTATGAACCATGTGCCATTTGTAGTCCATGTGATTACTACCTCCACCAATGCTGGGGCTATGCGAAGAGGACAAAAACTGGATTGCAGCAAGAAAAAGAAAGAGCATTATCATCATAGCAGCTATTCTTAGAGATTTCATTTTCCCGACCCGAACACTCGAAAATCACAGCCGTCCATCCACTAGCCAAAGCAACCTCTCCATCGGATAAAAGGTCAGCCATCCATCCACGACCTATCTCTCTCCCTCTAAAAGGATTTTCTCTCTCTTCGTGCATTGCGTAGATGATTTTGAAACCCTCACCCTATGAGCCATGTGCCATTTATAGTCCATGTGACTACTACTCCCACCAACATTGGAGTTATGCGAAGAGGACAAAAGAGGGACTGAGCAGGGGAAAGAAGAGCGTTGCCGTCGTAGTAGTTACTTTTGGAGATTCCATTTTCCCAGACCCCAAACATTTGAAAATTATAGCCATCCATCCATTGGCCAAAGCAACAACTGCGTCAGAAAAAGGGACAACCATCCATCATCGACCCACCTCTCTCTTTCTAAAAGGCTTTTATCTCTCTTTGCACATTGCATAAAAGATTTTAAATCCCTCACCCTACAGGTTTTGTGCCATTTGTAGTCAATGTGACAGTTTCCCCACTCGACATTGGGATTATGCGAGGAGAACGAAAGAGAGATTGTAGCAGGGAAAAGAAAGAGCAACATTGTCATAGTAGCTACTCTCGGAGATTCCATTTTCCCAAACCTCATACACTCAAGAATCACGGCCGTCCATCCACTAGCCAAAGCAGCCTCTCCATTGGATGAAAGGTTAGCCATCCATCCACGACCTCTCTCTCTCTCTCTCTCCCCCTTCCCTCTAAGAGGGTTTTATCTCTCTTTGTGCATTGCGCATATGATTTTTAAACCTTCATCCTACAGGCCATGTGCCATTTGTAGTCCATGTGACTATTACTAAGATATCCGGATTTCACTCGAGCCCCAAATATATAACGGTCCGTGCCTCGTCGACAAGCTTGTCATTGGACCATACCGAACTGTCACTTCTCATCACGTCCCTGCAACACCCACCTCATTGTCACATCTCCTCTGCATTGTGACAACTCGATCATCATCTAGTCCATCATCTCATTTAAATTCTTCTTCACGAAACGCCACAAATGAGACCAATGTTCACTCTCCGCATCACGTCGCCAAGCTAGTTCTTCATGCAAGCTGCACCCACCCCCATGCATACGTACACATGCTGAAGAGAAAGACCGAAAATCTTCCACCCTCACACGTCCACGCCACTGTTTCTCCTTAGCAATCAACAAAGGGAAAATGTTGACTCAACTTTGGCAGCCACGTTGCTGCAATTTCATCGAAGTGGTAGAGGGGACGTCGGCCAAGACGCCACGTCCGCTCCACCCGTCCCCTCTGCGAGCTGCCACAAAATTGAGTGTTGACTAATATAGTCAACGGCCGGAGAAGCCAAGGCAGAAGAGAAGACCGCCTCCTATTCTTCCCTCGACACCCACCATTTCCTTCATTTTCAGCAACGTTTTCAGCAAACCTCAACCAGAAGACTCTCACAGCTCGGTTTGTCTTCTTCGCTGCTCAACACTGGCCACGTGCACCGCCCCGCCGCACCACCGTCTCACCTCATCTCCGCTGCCAACCAGGGATCTCACCACTTCGCCGTCGCCCAGCTCGCATCACCTCACTGCTCCGCTACAACTCGCACCACCGTCTCGCCACCAGCCACGCCACCAGCTCTCACCCTGTGGATATAAGGCAAGTGGAGGTCTCTTATCTCTATATTGCGTGATACTGCCGTTACTCGGATTTCCACTCTAGGAACCGAAAAAATTTGGGCTCGGATGCTTCGTGCTACTGTTGTATTCGGGTTTGTTTCTTGGCGAGTTGAGATGGAATCGATATTGACTCATATAGTCGTGCATGGTGACGACTGTCGGCACTGGTTCAGGTTGTAAATTTATGGACTTTATTGATCGTCAATTAGTTAGTACTGGTCTTCCATAGGTCGAGTCGTTGTTAGTCAGTCCGGTCCTGGTTCGGTCTTGTTCAGACTTGAGGTGAGTAGCGTGTAGATGGTACAGGAGTAGTCGAGGCCGTAGCCGTTCTAGTAAGCTAAAGACCACGCAAGGTTTCATAACAACTAGATGGGTACCGTGGTATTAGGACAATCCTTTGTGGTTCGTCTAGTGTTTGGGTGCTAGAATTCCTTAGGCAAATTGGTTGAATGGAGTTGATTTCAGAATAGCACGGTTTCAGTTAGGATAATGGCCTTAGTCTTATGCATCAGTAAGTGGTTCGGTCTAGATATGTTGAATGGCATCAATAGAATCCTTAAGTGCTGCGCCATGGATTGAATTGATATTGATGCTGTCAATCCACCGTTGTGACGATGCCCTGGGTGTCGGGATGCCTGGAGCGGCATGAAAATGGTGCCCTATGGATGCTTTGGGAATGTGATTGAGCTCCAGAGACCCTCGCGATGCCAGGTAGGGTGCGAGATGTCTGGAGGGGTGTAACGCGACACTCTCCGAATGCCCGGGGACTGAAATTAGAACCCGGAGGTCCTCGTGATGTCAAGTAGGATGCGAGATGCCTGGAGGGGTGCAACACGGGTCCCTCCAAAAGATGGTGGCAGCTAGAACCAAAGTAGATACAATTATTGAATTTCCCGAATGTGTAGTTACTCCCGGTGTGTCATTTTGTGGAATTCCTTTAGAATATGGTAACTTGAGCTATTTCGATTTCCCACATTGCTTGTTTAAGATTCCGTCGGATGAGTAGTGGTAGACCTAAGTAATATAGTCTAACAGGCTTTCATTTGCCGAGTGGTTGTACTCACCCCTTGTGGGATCATTACGTTTTAGACACATGACCATGCCTCTCCAACCCGCGTCTTCCATTATGCTCTACGGCATCCCCACTGATCTCACGTGGGATCAAGTGGAGCACGTGGACCCTGACTTCCTAGACATTACGTTCATCCGGATTACGGTGATCTTGACGGTGGATGCTGGTCTCACAACGGGCCCCGTATTAATGTGGTTCATTGTACTATATTCCTAAGTCAATGGGCGTATCTTTGTGGGGCCACTTCCACTCTCGAATGACAACGATGATGGTACTAGCGAGGTCGAGTAGGCGGAGGGCCCGGGAAGAGAAGGTAGCATTTTTGGGACAAGACCAGGACGTGTTATGAAGACGGCCATGTGAATAGACGTAGGATGGTCGGGACAGAATTTTGGGTTAGCCAGAAAAATGAACTTTTTGGCCTTAATGTACCGACCTAATTCTTCTAAAAATATAAATAAATAAAGTGCCTGGTTTTATATTTCGTGTGCATCGATTTAAGTTATAATGGAGTTATCATTATATGCTGCCGCATAAGAATAATAGAAATAACCATGGGATGTCGTGGTGGCCCTAACAGGCTGAGGGTCGTCACAATTACCCCCACCGACGCTGGGGTTATGTGAAGAGCACAAAAGAGGGATTGCAGTAGGGAAAATAAGAGCATCATTGCCGTAGTAGCTATTCTTGGAGATTCCATTTCCCCAAATCCCATACACTTGAGAATCACAACCATCTATCCATTGGGCAAATGGGCCTTTATGCCGATAAAGGGTCGGCCATCCATCCACGACCTACCTCTCTTTGTCTCTCTCTAAAAGGTTTTATCTGTCTTTGTGCATTGCGCATATGATTTTGAAACCTCCACCCTATGGCCATGTGCCATTTATAATTCTTGTGACTACTACCCCCATCGATGCTAGGGTTATGTGAAAAGAACAAAAGTGGGATTGCAACGGGAAAAAAAAAAGAGCATCATCGTCGCAATAGCTGTTCTTGGATATTCCATTTTCTCAGATCTCGTACTCTCGAGAATCGTAGTCGTCCATCCACTAGTGAGAGTAGCTTCTCTATCAGATAAAAGGTCAGCCATCCACTTTCCTAGATCCCGTACCCTCGAGAATTACAATCGTCCCTCCATTGGTTAGAGTAGCCTTTCCATCATATAAAGGTTTAGCCGTTCCTTTTTGGAAGCTTCCGCTTCCTCTTGGGTGACCGCATACACCCTTCCTTGTGCTGGTGGCCTCGAGGATTCCCTTGTAGGTTTGATCTAACAAAGCACTCGATATCCCTATCGCACCGAGCCAACACTCACTTGCAACCTTTCTTGTGGGCAACTTCTCCTAAGATGGCCCACTTGTCCACAACCAAAACATTTTAGTCGTCCATTGCAAGGTCCTAGGCCATGTCGCCCATTGCACCTTTGACAAACACCAGGCTGATAGGGTGCTTTCCCTATATTCAGACCACTTCTTGCTCCCCCAAAATTTCCAAAATTACTCTTCTTCTTCACATTCCAAGTCTGACCTTGACCAAAATAGGGTCTCTTACCCCTTCTCACATCATTAAAATTCAACGGTTTCTTAAACTCTGACCGTTCTCTTAACAATTCCTGCTCCACTAACTGTGCCCTTTCATAAATCTCATTATAATCTCTTATATTCAAAGGCACTAGTTGCTTTCTAATGTCAGTTCTCAACCCTTTCAGGAATCTCTTAGCCTTTTCCTCCTAATCCTCAATCAATCTAGGAGCATATCTAGACAGTTCAGAAAATCTAGCCTCATACTGATCTACTGTTAGCTCCTTTTGTTCTAGTTGAACAAATTCTGTAATTTTCCTATCCTTAGCACAGTCAGAAAAATGCTTTCTATTGAAAGCTCTCACAAACTCTTCCTAGTTAACATCAGTACATGTTGGAAAAATTATGTCCTTCGAAGCTCTCCACCAAAACTTTGCATTTCCCTCCAACTGGTACTCTGCCAAAGTTATTTTCTCAGCATTATTGCAGTCCAACAGCCGGAAAATTCATTCCATCCCATCAATCCATTGCTCCGCCTCCTCAGGACTTCCCATTCCATTGAACTTAGGTGGCTTTAGCTTCAAAAATTGCTCCACCAGTCCTTGAGTATGGCGTTCTGCTCCAGGTTGCTGTTGCGCTTGCCTTTCCATCAGATTTCCAATATTGGCCAATGCCTGCAGGATGTCTTCCATTCGGGGTTCAGCCCTTGCAGCAGAGGCTTCAGCCATTGATGGATGAGCACTTCCAGCTCGCACCATGACTTTCCTGCAATTTCCAAGCATTGCCTCAGGAATAATCTGAGACTCACTGCCTCCATTCATAGCAACTACTACCACTACATAAGTAACATATACATGTTACTGGTACCTAAAGGCAACTCAAAATTAATTGCTAGGGATCTACGAGTGAATACTCATCACCCGTTATTCAATTATTCCATTTTATATCCTATGGTGTGCATTGTCATCATGTTCCTCAATTTTCAAATGAGGTTCCTTATCACTCCACCTATAACCACTCGCTCCGATATCAAAAAGGGGCGCCGTGACACCCCGAACCACCTAGGGTCGCCACGGGCACTGACGTTACACCGATGGAACACTAGCTACATCTCTTAAAAGAAGCGTCGTAAATCATAGACACATTTTTTTTTTTGAAAACGGTCCCAGCGCGACTCATTAGCGGAAGCAAAATATAACATCGCCATCTCTCCCTCCTAACAACCATGACACAATTGCACACCACTAAATACCATAGGAAAAGATAAAGCCATGCCACTTTTATTTACATATTTTCGTGATGGATTTTTCGCGGGTCGATACAACAAAAGAAAGCCAAGATTCCTAGCTACACTTGGCCACATCCCAAAAAGATACTACGACCCCTAAAGTAATCACATGACGTCCTCCATCTAACAGCGGCGGCTACTCCCAAAAAGAAAATCCAGCTCTCTACCTCTCACGCAACCATCACACCCATCCTGGCTCGTCGGGTGGTGGTGGCGGCAACATCCCCCTAAACACTCCGTCTCGGCGAACATGAACTGACAAGAACTCCTGGATGATTGGGCCCCCAGCCAGGCCCACATCGTACATAACCAGCACTCGCACTCGCACAAAGTCAATCCAGGGACGATGACGCAGTCGATCTCCGCAATCAATCTCCGTACATTCTACTTCTACATCCGATGGGAGACCATAGAAGGTGCCTCGCGTGACGGTAGGAAGCAGCATCTTTCTAATCTGAAATGTTGGTCCCCGAAGGGGTGAGTACAACCACTCAGTAGGTAAAGGAATCCAATAACCACTCAATGCATCATACAATACAATCACAACGTCATACATGTCACTCATGCATCCAAGCATACTTACCTCGAAGCCATGCATATACCATATACATCTTCATCATACATCTTCATCACAATCATAACATATCATATCATGTCATCATGCCATAGGTGATCATCATCATATCATATCATATCATATGTGCATATCATCATGCCATAGGTGATCATCATCATATCATATATGCATGATTCAATTTCCACTTTTAACTTTCAATTCGATCACCACATCACTCTTTTTCGGGATCATCAATTTCATCCCATACTTTACACTCGCACCCCATCCTGGCATCGCGAGAAAAACCTCCGGCATTCAGCCATTTAAGGCCACCGGGCATCCAACACCCCCACATTCCGGGCATCTCGCATCCCAACTGGCATCACGAGGCATCCCCTCGGGCAAAGACCTCCGAGGCTTCCGGCACCCAACCATTCCGGGCATCTCGAAACTCCCGAGGCCATCCGGCCATGTATCTCTATACATTTCGGGCATCCGGCACCCCCCATCCCGGGCATCCTGATACTCCCAGGGCATTATCATCCGCCACAAACAGTTTCCTTATTTATCATTGTTCATGTTTACCAATTTAGGTCTCAACTCAGCATGGCACATGATGTAATGGCAAACAAAAATCACTTTCATCCTTTGATTTAAACATGCATCATCAATCATCATCATACATGCAGCAAGACACAATCATTCATAACAATAAAATTCATGGAATTCGTACAATTTAGAATAGTCCATTAATCATGCCTTTTTGAAATTTATTTAAATTCCAGCTTGTACCATTTTTGAAAATATTTAAATTAAATAGCCATATGATTCTCAAAAATCATAAAATCAAGGCATGTGATAGACAAGACAATAAGATAATGATTTCATGAAAAACACATGGCCAATAGAGTTCCACACAAAAATAATAATTCACACAAATACAGCATGCAATTTCGGATAAAAACAGAATGTGCAGTTTTTGAAATAATTCGATTAAAATATTCGAACGACCTCTGAAAATTAGACTTTTCATGAAGAATTCTAGGCCAGATTCGTTTTAGATAATTTCCTATAGTCGTCCGAAGCTTCTGGTTCTCATTCCGAAACGTCCAATGTAATCATCTCCAAAATACCGAGTTTTTACCCACTTAATCTTCTTCATTTCCTCTTAAATTTGGATATGTTTTACTTCAAGAGGTCCCCTACAACTTTCATTAAGTAATCTAAGTCAAATTTTTAAAGAAAAGTCACCATATGGGTCCATGAAGTCTCGGGTGTCCAGTACCGCGTCTCCAGATTTACTGTCTTCAAGAGTAAGTCGATTCACTAGGCTACACTTGTTCATTTTACTTCAAATTTGAGTATGTTAGTCTTTAAGATTTTCTCTACAAGTTTCATGAAGAATTCAAAGAGATATTCTTGATAAAAATCAACATGCAACCACAAATCTACCAAAAGGTCAGCAAAACAGTTCCAGATCTAGTGTCTCCGTAGGATGAGAGTTTGACCCCTTAAATCTCCACCATTTTGCACCAAATTTTATTATGTTGTATTTTAAGATGTTGGTTACAACTTTCATGAAGAAATCAAAGTCAAAATCTAACTCAAAACATGCATGCAAGCTCTCACACGATTCTAGCTCAGGCGGTTCATGCGAAAACAGCAATATCACTCAAGAACAAGTCATTCTAGCTTCGGTTTCTCCCTCCTAATCACCCAAAATTCGACACTACTTCAAACATACATGCAAGACACACATGCAAGAGTAGTAAGAGGATCCTAACTTGCCTCTAAACCGAGCTAGCAACGAGCACACGGCGGCGAACGGGCGGCAAACGGGTGGCGACGGGCGGCTCCTCCTTCTCGGTTCCTCTCCCCTCGGCGCCCTTCTCTCTCTCACAACCCTCTCTCTCTCTCTCTCTCTCTTTGGCTTGGACAGAACCAACCGGCCACTCTCTCTCTCCTTCCCTTTTATTCCCCCAATTCTCCATCATTAGCAATCATCACATGCCTCCCTTGATGGCCAATGCATGAAGACCTCTTTGCCACTTGGCAAGGCCCATGCAATGGGCCGGCCACTCCCCTTCTTGGGCCTCACTTGGGCTGGCGACAGCCCCTCCGTGGGCTTCTATTGGGCCGGCCAGCTTGGCCCATCTTAGGCCCATCCCTCTTGGTCCTAAGACCTAAGCTTAATTAGCCTAAGATCAACCCTTTTAAAACTACTTAAATTCCTATTAAATTGAAGTACTAAATTACAAATTAAGATAACTATACACTTGAAATTATAATTCCATAAGTTCCAATTTATCACATACACATGGCCAAAGATAAAACTTCATTTTCCAAAATTCATCCATTAAAGACTTGGCCATACATCTCATTGCAACTCATGGACTAGGAGGCTACAAAATACAATAGCGGTACTTCTATCGCCTATCCATAGCTCATGGCATATTTAGGGATTTTTATGAAATTCCGGGATGCCACAATCCATGACCTACCTCTCTCTCTTTAAAAAGGTTTTATCTTTCTTTGCACATTGCGCAAATGATTTTAGAACCTTCACCCTATGGCCACATGCCATTTGTAGTCCATGTAACTACTACCCCCACTGACGCTGGGGTTATGTGAAGAGGACAAAAGAGGGATTCCAACAAGGGAAAGAAAGAGCATCATCGTCATAGTAGCTATTCTTGGAGATTCTATTTTCCCAGATCCCATACACTTGAGAATCATAACCATCCATCCACTAACAAGAGCAGCCTCTTCGTCGGATAAATGGTCAACCTTCCATACATGACTTACCTCTTTCTCTCTCTCAAAGGTTTTTATTATTTTTTTTTTGCATTGTGTAGATGATTTTGAAATCTTCGTCCTACGAGCCATGTGCCATTTGTAGTTTATGTGACTACCACCCCCACCGACGATGGGGTTATGCGAAGAGGACAAAAGAGGGAAAGTTGCTGGAGAAAGAAAGAGCACCATCGTCATAGTAGCTGCTCTTAGAGATTCCATTTTCCCAAACCCCATACACTCGGGAATTACAGCCATCCATCCACTAGCTAGAGTAGCCTCTTCGTCATATGAAAGATCAGCCATCCATCCATGACTTACCTCTCTCTCTCTCTCTCTCTCTCTCCATAAAAGGGTTTTATCTCTCTTTGCACATTGTGCATATGATTTTGAAACCTTCACTCTACAAGCTATAAGCCATTTGTAGTCCATGTGACTACTACCTCCACCAACACTGCGGTTATGCGAAGCAGACAAAAGAGGGATTGCAATAGGGGAAAGAACAAGCGTCATCGTCATAGTAACTGCTTTTGGAGATTCCATTTTCCCAAACCTCATATCCTCGAGAATCATAGCCATCCATCCATTGGCTAAACAACCTCTTGGTCAGATAAAGGGTCAGTCGTCCATCCACGACCTACCTCTCTCCCTCTCTCTAAAAGGTTTTTATCTCTCTTTGCGTATGGTGCAAATGATTTTGAAACCTTCACCTTATGGGCCATGTGCCATTTGTAGTCCATGTGACTACTACCCTACCAACACTAAGGTTTTGTGAAAAGGACAAAAGTAGGATTACCATAAAGGAAAGAACGAGCACCATTGTTGTAGTACCTGTTCTTAGAGATTCCATTTTCCCACACCCCGTATACTCGAGAATCACAACCATCCATCCATTAACTGGGGCAACCTCTCCGTCAGATAAAGGGTCAGCCGTCAATCCACGGCCTAATTCTGTCTCTAAAAGGGTTTTTTTTTTTATCTCTTTTGGTGCATTGCGCATATGATTTTGAAACCTTCATCTTATGGTCTATGTGCCATTTGTAGTCCATGTGACTACTACCCCCATCGACGCTCGGGTTATACGAAAAGGACAAAAGAGGGATTGCAGCAGGAGAAAGAAAGAGCATCATCATTGTAGTAGCTGCTCTTGGAGATTCCTTTTTCCAAATCCTGTACACTCAAGATTCGCAGCCATCCATCCACTAGCAAGAGTAGCCTCTCCGTCGGATAAAGGGTCAACCGTCCATCCATGACCTACCTCCCTCTAAAAGGTTTTTTTTTTTTTGGCGCATTGTATAGATGATTGTACAACCTTCGCCTTACGAGTCATATGCTATTTGTAGTCCATGTGACTACCCTCCCCACCGACGCTAGGGTTGTGTGAAGAGGATAAATGAGGGATTGAAGCGAGGGAAAGAAAGAGCATCATCTTCGTGGTAACAGTTCTTGAAGATTCCACTCTCCTAGATCTCATACACTTGAGAATCATTGCCATCCATCCGCTGGCTAGAGCAACCTCTCTGTCAAATAGAGGGCCAGTTGTCCATTCACGACCTACCTCTCTCCATATCTCTAAAAGGGTTTTATCTCTCTTTGAGTATTACACATATGATTTTGAAACCTTCACCCTAAGGGCCATGTGCCATTTGTAGTCCATGTGACTACTACTTCCATTGACATCGAGGTTATACGAATAGGACAAAAGAGGGATTGCGGCAAGGGAAAGAAAGAACATCATCATCATAGTAGCTACTCTTAGAGATTACATTTTTTCAAATCCCTTACACTCGAGAATCACAGTCATCCATCCACTAGCAAGAGCAGCCTCTCTGTCGGATAATGGGTTAGCTGTCCATCCATGACCTACCCTCTCTGTAAAAGGGTTTTTTTTTTTGTGCATCTTACAGATTATTTGGCAATCTTTGCCCTACAAGCCATGTGCCATTTATAGTCCATGTGACCACTTCCCCCATCGACACTAGGATTTTGCGAAGAGGAAGAAGAGGGATTGCAGTAGGGGAAAGAAATCATCGTAGTAACTATTCTTGGTGATTCCATTTTCCTAGACCTCATATACTTGAGAATCACAGCCATCCATCCATTAGCCAAAGCAATCTCCATCAAATAAAGGGTCAACTGTGCATTCACAACCTACCTCTCTCCCTCTCTCTAAAAGGGTTTATCTCTCTTTGCGCATTGTGCAATAGATTTTGAAACCTTCACCCTATGAGCCATGTGCCATTTGTAGTCTATGTGACTACTGCCCCCACTGACACTAGGGTTATGCGAAGAGGACAAAAGAAAGATTGCAACAGGGGAAAGAAAGAGCACCATCATCGTTATAGTTGCTCTTGGAGATTCCATTTTCCCAAATCCCGTACACTCGAGAATCACAGCTGTCTATCCACTAGCCAAAGCAACCTCTCTGTCAAATAACGGGTTAGTCATCCATGCAAGACTTACCTCTCTCTCTTCAAAAGGGTTTTATCTTTCCTTGCATATTACGTAGATGATTTTGAAACCTTCACCCCGCGAGCCATGTGTCATTTGTAGTCCATGTGAGTACTACCCTCACTGACGCTGGGGTTATGCAAAGAGAACAAAAGAGGGATTGTGACAAGGGAAAGAAAGAGCATCATCATCGTAGTAGTTGCTCTTAGAGATTCCATTTTTCCATACCGCGTACACTCGAGAATCATGACCGTCCATCCACTGGCCAAAGTAGTCTTTTTCATTAGATAAAAGGTTAGCTGTCCATCCATGACCTACCTCTCTCCCCCTCTATGTGGGTTTTGCCTCTCTTTGCACATTACATGGATGATGTTTTAACCTTTACCCTTCGAGCCATGTGCCATTTGTAGTCTATGAGACTACTACCCCCACCAACGCTGGTGTTATGTGAAGAGGACAAAAGAGGGACTATAGCCGAGGAAAGAAAGAGCGTCATCGTTGTAGTAGATGTTCTTGGAGATTCCATGTTCCCAAATCCCGTACACTTGAGAATCACAGCCGTCCATCCACTGGTGAGAGCAGCCTCTCCATCAGATAAAGGATCAATCATCCATCCACAACCAACCTCTCTCTCTCTCTCTCTCTCTCTCTCTCTCTCTCTCTCTCTCTCTCTCTCTTTCAAAAGGGTCTTATCTTTCTTTGCGCAGTGCATAGATTTTGAAACCTTCACCCTATGGGTCATGTGTGACATCCTCAAGGATACGATAAGGGGCTCACTTCTATCAATGCACAATTAATAGAATTAGACTTTGAATTGATTCGTAAACCATTCAAGAGTGTTAAACCTATTGGGAAAGGTAATTTAAGATTTCGATGTGCACAACCAGAGAACTCAACCATGGATTGATAATTCGACCATAAGGATTGATGAGGGACAATCTTAAGCTGTTTCAAGTTGATCCAGAAGCGGTTATAGATCGTTTCGATAGTAGCATATAATTGGATTGCGGGTGATTCCGTACGATTATTGTATTATTTATGAATGACCCTAAACCAATTCCAAACGATCATGTACTTCAAAGTGGTCAATTGGCCACTCACAATTACATGACAATCGATGATCATCCATGAATTGAAAAGGGCTTAAACATGAATTGATATTGAATCAACCACGAGCCGAACTCACAAAATCCCTAAAGGCCGTCCATTGATTTTAATTATGCTAAAGTTGCATTTAATAAATTTGAACCACAAATTCTAGTCCGATTAAGAATATCGGACTTTAGAGGATTAAGTGACCATCATTGAACATTGTTTCATCAAATTCCTTAATTATTGGTGAACCTCGAATTCTTGGATAAGTGAAATTGGGCCATAAATTGGAAGCCCAATGGGCTACACGTGAGTTAGGCCCAATGGGCCTCACGCCAATTAAAGGCCCATTAAGCTTATTAAGGCCCAAATTGGATAAGTTAAGCCCAAACCCAAGCCCTATGTGCGTGAATAGTGTGCGTACTACTGAACCTTCAATGTTTTCCAATTTTTTATAGGGCTTCCTGTACTTCGAATCTTGCAAAACTTCTTTCATGAAAGTTGTTTAAAACATCTTAATCTACAACATACTTTAATTTCAGATTTTTATGAAATGATTGGTACAAAAGCTTGTTCTTTTATCATGTGAAAACTATCCAATGCAGTAAAAACGTTGACCTATTTTTATTTTTACTTTTTGATAAAGGTAAGAATATAATGAGCTTTAACCAACTATACAAAAGATCCGACGCCAAAAACTTACATTCATAAAGACAACAAGTCGGAATGAGTGGAAGGGAGCCGAAGTAAAACAAAGCCAGCCGCAAACAAGGCAGCAAGCAAAGACAGAAGCAAGAAACAGCCTAAACAACAGGCCCAAAGAACAACAAGGACCGACCAAAACAGCAAGGCCCCGCAAACAACCACAACAATTCTGCATACACCAAGCAACAACAGCCAGCAGCCGAGCGGAGGAACTAACTAGCAGCATAAGCCAACCATGACCGAGGCCACAGATCAGCTAAGTACCACATGAGGTATTCCTCGAGGGATGAGAAGAGTTACACCGGCACCAGACAAGCCGCGGCACCAAAGATCAGCTACGGCGTTGTAGTGGTTCCGTCTCCACATATGAGAAAATAATCGAATCAATGCCCTAACTGCGCTGCAGTCTCCTATTCATTATAGTATCCTCCACATTTCTGAATGTGATAGCCTTGTCTCTGACTATTTTAAAGAGATGATTCTTCATAGCCGGAATCACAAGAGACTGCTCTATAAAAAGAATGATATTCCTGCTTTTCTAGATAATATGACAGAGAGGACCAAAAGAAAACCGGGCAATGCATTAATGGAACTCTTTACCCGTGAGGAAGGATGTAGCCCATCGGAGATTCTCCCCTCATAATCTATTGCGCCATGGCAGATTACATCTGGCAGCCCAAAAGAAAGCAAAGCTAGTAGTGATGTGGCATCCAAAAAATAGGTGATCGATGGAATCCGGCGTGGCATTACAAAAGGCACATGCCCCACCATCAATGTTGACCTATTTGTCTTCTCTATTTTTTATAAATTATTTCTTTTGGAATTTGAACATGCTTCCTTCAACAAAGTTGTATAGGACATCTATTTCTACAACATACTAAAACTTCAAAGTGCTTTATGAAGAACTGGATATTGAAATAGATTTTCTTCTATGGTCATTGGAATTGTTCAATGGACAATATTTTGGGTTGTATTTGGTGATTTTCTGTTCCTTATACAAAATGAATTAGGATTGGATTCATTATTAAAAATGTTATTTAAAGTCTTCTCTACAACATATTAGATTTTTATAATTTTTTGAATCCGTTTGAAAAGGCAATGACATTTATTTCGAAAATTACTTGAAATTATTCTTCACATTGGAATGAGAGGGCCACACGCCCAAGCTTGGAGGACAAACTTAGGCAATTGCATGGTTGAGATCAACCCTTGCTTCCCAAGTTTATGAATTTCATCATTTCAATAATTGAGAAAGTGAATAAACAATCTTGGCCCTTGATCTTGGATGATGATCTTGGCAAAAGAAAGGCTAAGATCTTTTCTTGCTTCCCAAATTTGGAGCCATCATTATAAGATCTTAGCATTTATTGTACTCAAGTACGTGAATAGTGCGCAATCTTGGAAAAATTAGCTAATTGCCCTCTTATTCAACTAAGGACAAAGGGCAAGATGGGAAAGGAGCAAGGAAGGGGTGCCCATGTGCTAAAGATGAGGGGAGTGATGTCATCCCCTAGCCTAGTCTAAGCTTAACCTAAACCTATACACTCAAGTGTGTATCCTCATTAATGCTTAGATTTTTCTTCTTCAAAAAACTTTCTTTTGATTGGTTGAGAAAGATTCTAAGAGATTGGATGGGATGGGCATTAATGGTAAGATTTCTCTCTCTCTCTCTTCTCTCATTTTCTCTCAGTTTCTCTCTCTCCCTACTTTTGGATGAATTTTCCTCATCCTCTTCCTCTTCCTCATGTCATACCCTTTTCTCTCTCATTTTCCTCTCTAGACTCACTGGTAATCAACCACTACAACTACCACCCATAAACTGCCCTTCACATCATTGTTTCCGTTGCCAAGTCGAAGCTTTTGAGCCATGAAAGCTAATGTCCAGCCCTTCATAGCAGCCCTCTCTCTCCCTTTGTTGGCGATTTGGACACTGCTAGCTTAGGGGAGGTCGTCCGCGACCATGCCGCCGCATGGGACGTTGTCCAACCCTTCCACATGTGCCGTGGAGGCGTGACCAGCAGTCCACAGCCACTATCCTGCCTTGCCACTCCTCCCCTAACTCTTTTTAAAGCTTGGACTTAGGTGTGAGTGGCTTTCTAGCCCTTGATTAGGGTTATTTTTGCATTTTAGAAGTAGTTTAGTATGATATTAATGTTAAATGATGCTTTGTTGATGTGATAAGTGGGTTCTATGTGGTAAGTGATCATTGGATTCCGATAGGTTATCGAGTTTTGGATGATAAATTATCGAGGTTTGGGTGATAGGTTATCGAAGTTTGGGCGATAGGTATCGAGTTTTGGACAATAGGTTATCATGTTTAGGGTGATAAATGATTGACTTTTATTGATAGGTTATCACTTCTTGGTTCGATAAGTTATGTGATAAGTAGTTACACAATAAGTTATTAGGTTATGACAAGCGAAGTGTGATATGTTCTTATAATATACCATAATAGGGTGATAGACTATTATGTGGTGATATGTGTTTTATGAAGTGATGTCGTGATAAGGCATATTATTGAAATACGTTATGGTATTGTGATATGTTATATAAATAAAAGATGAGTTATCGGATAGATTATGATGACAATGTATATATGTGTTCATTGGAAGTAGTCGTCGTACATATGTTATGTTCATTGTCCATGGTCGTTGCGTGAGATCACCCCGAGCCTCCGAGACGAGATATATGATGGTTCTTGGACGTGCAAGAAGCACGTCGGGTCAAGTCTCTCTCTTGGGATCGGTGATATTGAGACGTTTCGTTCCCAAACCAAGTCCAGTATTAAATCGGTGATCATATCACGACGGGCCAATCCTTTCTTAGTCTCAGTGCGATATTGAGACGTATCATTCATGAACTAAGTTTGGTACTAGGTCAGTGATCATGTCACGTCAGATCGGTCCTTTCTTGGTCTTGGTGCAATATTGAACCGTGTCATTTCCAATCCGGATTGGACTTAGGCCAGTGCTCAACGCAACGGGTCAAGCCATGGATTCTCGTTCCGTGCTCGCAATATTTTATTGATGTACTTTTGATAGATCATGAGACATACTCCGGTTGCCATGTCATTGAGGCATTCATACTTAGCTAATGAGAAAGATAACAATGGGCGTGAGTGATGAGCTGCTCATGTGATCGTATAAAGACCCCGATGCGTTTTACACAGGGTGTGAACCCGTCTTGATGTATTTTATGCAGGACGATGCTTGATTAAGTTCGGATGCCACCAAGTTAATAGGATGCCGTCCGCGGATGGATTTCGAATCAAAGCTCCTTACAAGAATGCCTTCTCTATGCATTTACGTGGGACGATGCCGTGCTTGATAGGGCGAGACGATGGTCTGTTATGCCGAATGACTACGAACCTTCGGGTTGGCCTAAGCGGCCATAATAATCTGAAATGATGGTCTCGACGGTTGCATGGTAGTATGGGATGCCATGCGATTCTCGAGACACCACATGTGTAAAGTGCATGAATGCTGAGTGCACATGATGAGAATGATGCCATTGTTTACACACATGTGGCATGGATATATATGAGTTACATGAGAAAAGTGCATAAATTAAATGTCATTTCAATGACTTATGTGGCACATGCATGCTTTGATCGACTCTATTTATGAATTGAGAGGAATGAAAATATTCTACAAGTTGATGTTTGAGTCAAAAAGGCATGGATAAGTTTGTGGATTTGTACATCTTTGATTAGGACTTGAGAGATTTAAGTTGCAACACGGTGCCTAGAATTATTGTTATTCATGCTTGGATTATTAAATTGTGAACGTCGTATGCTTAATAGAATAATGCACTCACGTAGTGGTTGTTCATACTATAATTAGACACGTGATAAAATGTCACATGTTGAGTGGCTTAATTCCCGTTAATAAATAATGCAAAGCGAAGGGTTTGCTATTGGTCTGCTATCGATAGATAACCTGCATATTTAGGGCGTTTTCGAGTTGAATGGCTTCCCTACGCGAGGTCTAGAAAGTTCACTCATTGAATTTATCTTACTTCTCATTGTTTAACTTTTTATGGCCCTAATCATGGCTATCTGAGCCCAAGCCAAAGCACCTTGAGATGGACGTGTACTAGACACGTAAGGGATACCACTTTGTGAGGTTGCCTTTGTAGAATAGAGGTACTAGGTTAACCCCAACCCTGATACTTGGACAAGTATGAAGGAATCTGCTACATGGACATGTAAATGGCTAAGTTTTTTATGTAAGGAAAGATTATGTTTGATGGTCGAAGCATATATATATATATATATATATATATATATATATATATATATAAGTGTGTTCTGACATATGCCTTATACTATCCCTATTGTTTGTTAATGGTTGGGAGATGTTTATTTTGCTTCCGCTTGTGTATAATCAAAGGATAAAATGAATGGGTCAACAACGCATCCTAGGACGTTGCAAGCAAATGACCTAAATGAAAAGTGATGGCGCAGGTTGTCGCGAGCCCAAAGTGGTGTGGGGTGTGACAACATGTGCCATTTGTAGTCCATGTGACTATTACCCCTATCGACGCTAGGGTTATGCGAAGGGGACAAAAGAGGGATTGAGGCAGGGGAAAGAAAGAGCATCATCATCATAGTAGCTATTCTTAAAGATTTCATTTTCCCAAACCCCGTATACTTGACAATCACAGCCATCCATCCACTAGCCAGAGCAACCTCTCCGTCGGATAAATGATCAAAATCCATCCACAACCTACCTCTCTCTCTATAAAAGGGTTTTATCTCTCTTTGCACATTGCATAGATGATTTTGAAACCTTCACCCTATGAGCCATGCGCCATTTGTAGTCCATGTGACTATTACCATCACTGACGCTGGGGTTATATGAATTGGACAAAATAAGGATTGCATAGTAGCCGTTTTTGGAGATTCCATTTTCCCAGACCCTGTACACTCGAGAATTGTAGCCGTCCATCCTTTGGCCAAAGCAACCTCTCTGTCGAATAAAGGGTCAACAATCCATCCACGACCTACCTCTCTACCTACCCCCCTCTCTCTCTCTCTCTCTCTCTCTCTCTCTCTCTCTCTCACGCTGGGTTTTGTTTTCCGGTTGTTAGCAAATTCGCAATTCCATTTTCATGATAAATTGTCGTAGCTGTTCTTTATATTTAATTACATGAATTGAAGAGAATTGCTTTTGGGTTGACCATCTTTGATTTTCTTTCATAACATAACATATTATTGGTGCCCCCAATTGTTATAATAGTCAACAAATTGTCGTAGCTGTTAGCAGGTGTCTTGTGGTTAATTTGGATGGCTAGAAACGCCTTGATCTTTCATGGACACAATTCCAGTCCAAGCCTAATTGTTGAATAAGCTAGTTTCATGACCCAGATATTTACAAGATGGAACTGCCGCGCAGCTCGCTCAACTTCAAAAATCTGTCCTCCGACAAAGAGTTGGAACTCGCCATCTCCAAGATCTTTGAAATTGAACGTTGATGGCTCATGGTGTAGCTCCACAATGGAAGGCTCTATTGTGGGGATCTATAGAAATGAAGATAGAACTTTCATAGATGGGTTTGTAAAGAACATCCGCAACCCCTTTGCTTTTGTAGCCGAAACCTTAGCGATAGGAGAAGCTTTATCGTGGATAAAGGAAAGCCGTGAGTTGAGATCTGCAAAAGTACACCAAACTAATCTGTGAAGTGTTCTGCACAAGGAGCTAGTTTTGGATAAGTTAGCAGTTGTTAACTATATAATGGGCCTGGCAGAAACTCCTTGCACTTCTCGATCCATCATACAGGATTGTGGTGTATTATTGGCTTAGATAGGAGGAATTGAATTAAAATATGATTGAGAAAAATCGAGGATTCTTTCTCGAACTTCAACATTGGTGTTTAATATGTGAAAAACAAGGTACACTCGATTCCGTGGTGTATCTTTGATCGGTGATACATGTGATTCCTAGGCTCGTCTTTCGTGTTCGTTTTAAGGGTTCAATTGAGTATCAGATCCGTTTTAAAGAATATGTTATTCCCAACATTGGTATTGTGGCATCCCAAAATTCAAAGCCAAGCCATAAGGTGTGTTAAAGTCTCTAATTAGGTGATAAAATTTCCATGGCCTATGCTTTAGCCATTAGCCTTTTTAATTAGATGATTTGTGTATATGATTGCGAAAATTTAAATTTGATAGATTAATAAATTATGCTTGGCCATATGATTTATAAATTAAATTTAAATAACCAAAATGCCCCAAGACTTTGGCCAAGATGAAAATTGAAATTGAAAAATATTTATAGAAGAAATTCAAAAAAAAAAAAGGGGAAAAAGGGGTTAATTTTCGAATGGGCCTTAGGCCCATTGGCCTAAGCCTTTAATGGGCCAAGATGAGCGGCCCAAGAGGGGAAGTCGACCGGCCCAATAGAGGCCCAAGGGAAGTGGTCACCGGCCATAGAGGAGCCCAAGCCCAAAAGCCCAACTCCAAGGCCCATAATGCATGTAGTTGGACAAGTGGCAAAGGGGAAGGCCATGCATTGGTTGGTTTTTAGGCAATCTCATGATTGCTAATCATGAGAAGTTGGGGAAATAAGAAGGAAGAGAGAGAGGGTGGCTGGCCATTTGCTCACCCAAGGAGAGAGAGAGAGAGAGAGAGAGAGAGAGAGAGAGTTGTGCGAGAGAGGAGGAGCGGCCAAGAGAGAGAGGAGGAGGGAACCGCCGTGTTCGCCACTGTACGCCGTCGACCGTCCGTCCTAGAGGCAATTGGGAGTCCTCTAGCTTCTCTTGCATGCTTGTATGTTGTTTGCATGTTAGATTTTGGGCGTTTAAGTGAGAAAAACCGAGGTATGGTTGGCTTGTTCTTAAATCGCATGACTGTTCTTGCTCGGACCGTGTGAGTCAGAAACTTGTTTGAGCTTGCATGTGTGTTTGGAGTCCGATTTTGGCTTCGATTTCTTTATGAGAGTTTTAGCTAACATCTTGAACTAAAACATACTGAAATTTCGTGAAAAATGATGGATATTTGAGGGGTTAAAGTCTTATTCTACGGAGACCTCAGATCTGGAGAGTTTTTACTGACCTCTTGCTGGATTCGTGGTTGCATGTTGGTTTTTGTTGAGAATATCACTTCGGTTTCTTCATGAAAGTTGTAGGAGACATATTAATATACAACATAATCCAATTTGAAGTGAAATTAACAAGTATAGCCTAGTAAATCGACTAGATCTTGAAGAAGATGATTCTGGTGATGTATTCCGAGATACCCGAGACTTCATGGACATAGATGATGACTATAATCTGGTTATTTGACCTAGATCTCTTCATAAAACTTGTATAGGATACCTTGATGTATAACATATCTAAATTCAGAGGAAACGAAAGAGAAATGGTAGGTGAAATCTCAATATTTCGGTGATATGTACACTGGACGATGCGGTAATGGGTCCAGAAGCTTCGTGAGGTTGTATAAAATAATATAAAAATAATCTGGCTTGTAGTTCTTCATGAAAGTTGTGCGAAAATGTCTTGGCTATCACTCTGTAAAATTTCGTAATTTTTTGAGATCGTATGGATATTTTAATCGAATTTTTTCGGAAACTGTGCGTTCTGGTTTTATTCGAATATTATGTGTTGTTTTGTGGAAATTGTGAAATTGTGTGAAATTCAATTTGGCCATGAATTTTGCATGAAATTGTCATCCTATTGGTTTGTTTAATGATTGCTTGAATTTTATAATTTTGGGAATTTATAGATATTGAATTTAATATTTATTTATTAAAAATAAATAAAAAAATAAAATAAAATGGATTATTTTATTGGCCATAAATTCCATTAAATTTATCTTGTTGCATATGATAAAGTCTTGGTATATGTATGACATTGAGTTGTGATGCATGTGTGAATCCTATGCCAAGTATGACTTGTTTGATGTCACGCCATATGCCATGTTAAATTGAGATCAAAATAATGGTAAATGTGGATAATGATAAGTGAGTAAGTGGTTGTGGTGGAGGATGAGGCCGGAATGTACAGAGATGCATTGCCGGATTTCCTGGGAGATTCAAGATGCCCGGAATGTGGGGGGCCGGAAGCCTTGTCGGAGGTCTTTGCCCGAAAGGAACGCCTCGCGATGCCAGGATTTGGGGTGCGGGATGCCCGGCCAGGGAGTGTAAATGCCGGAAGCCCTATCGGAGGTTTCTGCCCAAAGGGAATGCCTCATGATGCTAGTTGAGATGCGAGATGCATGGAATGTGGGGGGCCGGATGCCCGGTGGCCTGGGAGGCTGAATGCCGGAAGCCTCGGAGGTCTTTGCCCGAGGGGATGATAAAATTGATGAATTGAGAAATGGGTGATGTGGTGATCAAATTGAAAGCTAAAAGTGGAAATTAAACCATGAGATGATATGCATGATATGATATGCATGATGATGATGATGATGATGATGATGATGATGATATGTGATGTGAAATAATGATGATCACCCATGATATGATATGCATGATGATGATGATGATGATATGTGATGTGAAATAATGATGATCACCCATTATATGATATGCATGATGATATGCATGATGATGACATATGATATGGCATGTGTAATGAGATGATGTCATGATGATGATGATGACATGTATGATGTAATGATGCCATGATGAAGATGACATGTGTAATGTGATGATGTCATGATGATGATGACATGTATGATACGATGATGATACACATGTATGTGTTATAAATTGATATGATGATGCATGATAGTATGCGCATGGCTTCAAGGTAAGTAGCGCCTGCAATGCATGTATGATTGCATGATGCATTGAGTTGTTATTGGATTTCCCTATCTGCTGAGTGGTTGTACTCACCCCTTTGGGAACCCACATTTCATATTAGCAGTATGCCGCTTCTTGCCGTTACGCGGGGGGTATTTTACGGTCTACCATCCGATGTAGAGGTCGAGTGTGCTAAGATAGATTGTCCCTCTGTTCTCGGATTGACTTTTATTCGAGTACGCTGTCTAATGATGTACGACATAAGCCTGGCTGGGGTCCTGTCATTCAGGAGTTCATATCTGTGCACGTTCGTCGGGATGGAGCGATGCGAGGGATGTTGCCGCCGCCACCGCCTGATTCACCGGGTTGGGTGTGAGACCCGCGCGCGATGAGTAGGAGCTGGATCTTTTTGGATATAGATAGCCGACACTTTTGATGGGGGTTGTGCACGTATGATGTTGAGGGTCGAGGGTTCTTTTTGAGGTTTTAGGCTGGACGTGGCTGAGTCCTAGCTTTTCCTTTTGTTGTACCGACCGAAGGGAATCCCATCGTGAAATATATGTAAATAAAGTGTCGTGGCTTGTTTATAAAATGATGGTGATTAGTGGTGTGTACTTGTATCATGGTTGGTAGGGGGAGAGATGGTGATATTTTAATTTGCTTCCGCTAATGAGTTGCGCTGGCACCGTTTTGTTTTTTGTTTTTTTTTTAAATGTGTCTATGAATTAGGACGCATCTTCTTCGAAAGACAGAAAGGTAATAAGGAGTAACATCGGCGCTGGTGATGACTTGCGAAGGGTTCGGGGTGTCACAGGTATCAGAGCCATTATTCATGTTTCCCGACCCCTTTTCATGTTTATGAATTGTTTTTTATTGATTATTCGTGAAACACCACCATCGGCCGATTGGGGACGAAAAAATCCCAACACCCGCATATTGTTCACCCTGTTTTGTGATTTTCTATAAATTGAAATTCGTTTATGATAGCATAGGGTCAAAGTTCTCGTCGATAAGAGAAAAACAAGTGGCGGATCGCCGCTGGGGGCCGCCGGACACGCCACCACGCGCAGCTGGAACGAACGGGGGCATGCGCTGATTTGGTTCCCCCTAGGCGTGTGCGCCGCACACACCGTTTCGGCCCCCAGGCGCGTGGTGCCTGGCACATGCTGCGCTAGCTGATGTCATCGTGACGTCAGCCACACACACGCATGGCACGTGCCAGTCGATTCGTCTTACCCGACCCGACCCGACGAACCCGTTGACTTTGACCATTGACCTTCGTTGACCCATTGCCTTTGACCTTTGACCGTTTACCGGCATTGACCATCGTTGATCGGCGTTGACCACCGTTGACCGGCGTTGAACACTGTTGACCAAAAAAAAGGGAAAAAGGAAAATTTTGTACTTTCCAATTTGTTCGTTGTGGATTATAAGTAATCCCTTTTTTTTATTCTGCATATGTTGCAGGAATCATGGAAAATTATGTATTTTCCGTTTTGTTCATTGTGGATTATAAGTAATCTCTTTTTTTTCATTATGCATTTGTTACGTGAACCATGGAAAATTCTATATTTTCCATGTTGTTTATTGTGGATAATAAGTAATTCATTTTTGTCATACCTGCATTTCCAAGAATGGACGAAGAAAATGCAAGACTTAAAGGGCTAATAATAGAGTTAGCTAATTATCGGTGGAATGACAATGATGTAGTATCACACGTGCTCAGAGTTAATCAAATGATACAAGAAATCATCTAAAATGGTTATCCTATACCGGATTTTGAGAATGTACCAGTTTTAATTAGCACTCTTCCACCTAAATGGCAAGCAGTGTTAAATCGTCTATGAAAGGTCAACGTGGTCCCGGATTATAGGAGACTTACAGTAGCTTTTGTAAGAGAATACTATAGAATCAAGTTAACCAAAACTCCAACCCTTGGGATGAGTGCCACATGGGGCAGAGTAAATGCGCCTCGGAGGTGGCATGAGAGCCCTCCAAAAGTTTTTCCTTGGTTGGCCAATGTGCCTTCAGATTTCTTAGAGAATTTTATTGATAGATTAGAAGAGATTTTCCTTACTTATTTCTTAGATTAGTTTGAGATGTTTTAGGTGTAAATATCTCTTTCTACATTGATATTTTCCTCAAGATATTACTTAGTGTAATGGACATGTGTAATTATTGGAAGTTCAATGTTATTTATTATTGTAAATTAGTATGTTAATTTACAATTCATTGTGGGAAGTTCAAGAAAGTTTTAGTGACTTTGCTGAACTTATTTTGTATAGAAGATTATATTAATGATAGTTTTAAGTTAGAATTTTTGGATGATGATTGAAAACATAGTGACATTTTGATTCCGAAACCTTACTTGAAATTATTCATTAATATGATGGTCTGTGCAAAATGGATGCATAAACGATAGACATTAATAATTCATACATATGTGTCTGATATGTTCAGATTGATGGCTTCAGCAATTAAGAACATAATTGTTGATTTGAACAAAGAAGACAAATTGAACGGCGAGAATTGTGAAATATTGAATATGAAAATTCAATATGTGCTTGAAAAGCAAGAAACACTAAAAGCTCTTGACCATGTTATGGAAGATCTTGAGAACATTATGTGCCACCTTGAGCTAGCAGAGGACCGCCTAAAAGCATTTGAGCGGGAAGCAGATATTTATTGTGCTACTTCCAGCTCAATAGAGGCTTCAAGCTCTAAGCGCAAGCGCATTGATTCATTCAATAGGTGGAAATGCAAAGGATCAAGTTATTCTTGCAAGAAACCAAGAGCTAACCAACATAAGAGAGGAAAACGTCCTCGAGTGAAGAGTATTTCAAGGGTGAAGTGTTACAACTGTGACCAAAAGGGTCACTACACTCGCGACTGTCGCGAGCCAAAGAAGGTACTCACCCCTTGTACTCTTAAGAACTTTGTTAATGTGTCAACTTCTGTATTCTTAGCTGAATCTAATCCTTTGTAGACTATAGATTCGAGAGCAACAGACCATGTAATGAAGGATAGAGAATCCTTCGTGAAATTCCAACGAGTACCAACTGGAACTAAGTGGATCTATGTAGGAAATAACTCCAGAGCAAAAGTAAAAGGGATCGGCACCTGCCAACTCAACATGCATGGTGGACGCACTTTGTTCCTACATGAATGTATTGTATGCTCCGGAGATTCGTCGGAATTTAGTGTCTATCTTAGTGTTGGTTAAGCTTGGTTATAATATGAACTTCCATAATAGTGGTGTGGATTTGTATTTGGATACAAATTATTATGGTCGTGTGACACCCCGAACCCTTCGCAAGTCGTCACCAGCGCCGATGTTACACTTTATTACATTTTCCTATCTTGTACCTAGGACAAGCGTCGTTAATCACAGGCATTTTTTTTTAAAGCGGTCCCAGCGCGACTCATAGCGGAAGCAAATTAAACATCACCATCTATCCCTCTACCAATTCATGATACCAATACACACCAGCTAAACATCGGGATTTTATAAACAACTTCGACACTTTGCTTACATACATATATAGCAAGATGGGATTCCCTTCGGGTCGGTACAAAACAAGAAAGGCTAGGACTCTGCCATGTCCTGCCTAAAATCTCAAAAAGAAACCTCGACCCCTAACATCATACGAGCACAAAAACCCCCATCGAAAGTGTCGACTATCTACATCAAAAGAGATCCAGCTCCTACTCATCGCGCGGAGTCTCACACCCAACCCGGTGCATCGGGCGGTGGCGGCGGCAACATCCCTCGCATAGCTCCATCCCGACGAACGTGCACGAAATGAACTCCGAATGACAGGACCCCCAGCCAGGCCTATGTCATACATCACTAGACATCGTACTCGAATAAAAGTCAGTCCGGGAACAGAGGGACAATCTATCTCAGCACACTCGACCTCTACATCGGACGGTAGACCATAAAACACACCACGCGTGACGGCAGGAAGCAGCATACTGCTAATCTGAAATGTTATCCCCAAAGGGGTGAGTACAACCACTCAGCAGATAGGGAAATCCAATAACAGCCCAATGCATCATACAAATCACACATGCATAACAGGCATAACTTACCTTGCAGCCATGCGCATACTATCATGCATCATCGTATCAATTCATGACATCATCATCATAGCATTATTTCATCATACATATCTTCGAGCCATATCATATCTCATCATCATCATTATTACCATGCATATCATCATGCATATCATATCATAGGTAATCATCCCTATTTCACATCACATATCATCATCATCATCATCATCATGCATATCATATCATAGGTGATCATCATATCACATCACATATCATCATCATCATCATGCATATCATCATGCATATATATCATGGGTGATCATCATATCACATCACATATCATCATCATCATCATCATGCATATATATCATGGGTGATCATCATATCACATCACATATCATCATCATCATGCATATCATCATGCATATATATCATGGGTGATCATCATATCACATCACATATCATCATCATCATCATCATGCATATCATCATGCATATATATCATGGGTGATCATCATATCACATCACATATCATCATCATCATCATGCATATCATCATGCATATCATATCATGATTTAATTTTCAACTTTATCTTTAAATTTGATCACCACATCACCCATTTCTCAATCATCAATTTCATCATCCCTTCGGGCAAAGACCTCCGACAGGGTTCCCAGCATTCCAGCCATCCCATGGCCACCGGGCTTCCGGCCCCCCACAGTCCAGGCATCTTGCATCTCAACTAGCATCACGAGGCATTCCCTTCGGGCAGAAACCTCCGACAAGGCTTCCGGCCTTTACCCTTCTAGCCAGGCATCCCGCACCCCAATTCTGGCATCGCGAGGCAATCCTTTCAGGCAATGACCTCCGACAAGGCTTCCGGCCCCCCCACATTCCGGGCATCCTGAATCTCCCAGGGAATTTCGGCAATGTATCTATACATTCCGGCCATCATCCTCCACCACAACCACTTCCTTATTTACCATCATTCACATATACCATTTCTTTATCTCAATTTAACATGGCAATTGGCATGGTATCAAACAAATCACACTTGACATGGAATTCACACTTGCATCTCAATTCATATGTCATACACATGCCAAAACTTTATCCCATACACATCTCAATTCAATACATGTACAAGGACCATGTCATACGCATACCAAGACTTTATCACATATACATCTCAATCCAATACATGTGCAAAGACCTCATCACACATATGCCACACAAATAGAATTGAATCCATGGCCAAAATAAAAATCTATTTTATTTTATTATTATTTTATTATTTTATTTATTTATTTATTTATTTATTTTATTATTTAATGTCAATGAATTCCCAGAATTACAAAAATCCAAGAAATTATTAAACAAACCCATAGGATGATATTTACTTGCAAAATTCATGGCCAATATGAATTTTTTACCAAATTCCACAATTTTCCAAAACATCCTATGATTCTCGGATTTAAACCAAATGCACAGTTTCCGAATAAATTCAATTAAAATATCCATTCGGCCTCCAAAAATTACAAAATTTTACAGGGTGATAGCCAAGACATTTTCGCACAACTTTCATGAAGAACTACAAGAAAAATTATTTTTAGGTTATTTTACACGACCTCACGAAGCTTCTGGAACCACTACCGCATCGTCCAGAATACACATCTCCGAAATATTAAGATTTCACCCATCTATTCTCTTTTTTTTTCCTCTGAAATTTGGATATGTTATGTATCAAGGTGTCCTTTACAAGTTTTATGAAGATATCTAGGTCAAATAACCAAATTATGGTCACCATTTAAGTCCATCAAGTCTCGGGTATCTCGGAACACATCACCAGAATCATCGTCTCCAAGATCTAGCCGATTTACTAGGCTATACTTGTTCATTTCTCTTCAAATTTGAGTATTTTGTATTTTAAGATGTTACCTACAACTTTCATGAAGACCTCAAAGTCAGATTTTCATCACAAACCAACATGCAACCAAGAATCCAACAAGAGGTCAGTGAAAACTTCACAGATCTGAGTTCTCCGTATAACAAGGCTTTAACCCCTCAAATCTCCATCATTTTTCACGAAATTTCCGTATGTTATAATAAAAGATGTTAGATACAACTTCCATGAAGACATCGAAGCCAAAATAGGTCTCCAAACACACATGCCAGCTCAAACAAGTTACTGACTCCTACAAACCGAGCAAGAACAGTCACACGGCTTGAAAACAACCAACCCTTACCTCGGTTTTTCTCACGAATAACACCCAAAATCGAACATGCAACCCATATACACACATGCAAGAGAATTTATAGGACTCCACTTGCCTCTAAGATGAGCAAACGACGTACGGCGGACGGACACGGCGGCGACGGCGACTCCTTCCTTCCTCCTCCTCTCGGCCGCTCCTCCTCTCTCTCGCACACCTCTCTCTCTCTCACGATTTCTCTCTCTCGGCCAAATGAGCAAAGAACCGGCCACCCTCTCTCTCTCCTTCCCTCTTATACTCCCTAAAGCTCATGATTGATAATGATTGCTTTGCCTAAAAACCAACCAATGCATGCTCTTGCCCTTTGCCACTTGTCACATTGGATTTTTAAATTTGATTTGGGCTTGGGCTTTGGAGTTGGGCCATCCGGCCACTCCTCCTTGGGCTGGTCGAACTCCCTCTTGGGCCGACTAGCTTGGCCCACCAAGCTTTAAGCCAAATGGGTCCAAGGCCCATTCCAATTTAACCTCTTTTTCCCTTCTTCTTTTTTCAAAATTCTCCTATAAATATTTTTTGAATTCTAATTTTCATCTCGGCCAAAGTCTTGGGATATTCTTGTTCATTGAAATTTAAATCATATGGCCAAGCATAGATTATTAATCTATTAAATTTAAATTTCCACAATCACAAGCACAAATCATCAAATTAAAAAGACTAATGGCTAAAACATAAGCCATGGAAATTTAACACCTAATTAAAGACTTTAACACACCTTAAGGCTTGGCTTTGAATTTCTAGGATGCCACAGGTCGTGGTTAATTTCTAGATGGTTTTATTGTATTAAATATTGACTATAGTAATGTCAATGTTTGTTATTCCCTTTTCACGTCCCCTAATTCATATGACAATGATGTGAATGTGTGGCATGCTAAACTTGGTCATTTTGGCCAACAATGTATGAATAGACTAACCAAAGAAAGCTTGTTAGGCAATATTGAAAAAGTTGATTTGCCCATATGTGAGCATTGCCTAGTAGGGAAAACGACAAGAAAACCATTTGGAAAAGGCACAAGAGCTGAATTTCCTTTGCGTTTAATTCATTATGACGTCTGTTTGGTCCAATGAATGTGAGAGGAAGGCATGGGGCTGTTTATTTCATCACATTTATAGATGATTATACTCGATTCGGATATGTCTATTTGATTTCTCATAAATCTAAAGTATTGAGTTGTTTCAAAAGGTTTATGAACTTGGTAGAAAATCAATTAGACAAGAAAATAAAAGTATTGAGATTCGATCGATGTCGAGAATATTTATCTGATGAGTTCATAAATTTATGTGATGAAAAAGAAATAGAAAGACAGTTGTCTATTCCATATACTCCTCAACAAAATGGTGTTGCAGAAAGAAGGAACAAAACCCTACTGGAAATGGTTAGGTCCATGACGGCGCATGCTAACTTACGTATCACTTTTTGGAATGATGCGTTATTAACTGCTACCTATATACTTAACTGGGTGCCTTCCAAATCAGTTACTTCCACTCCATATGAGTTATGGACAGCTAGAAAATCGGACTTAAGTTTTCTTAAACCATGGGGTTGTGCTTCTTATACTCATGAGCCCTCTCACAAGTTTGGGAAATTGGGTTCCAGAGGAAAGAATAGTATATTCATAAGATACTCTGAATTCAAATCACAGGACGTCACATTCTTAGAGAATAAATTTCCTAAGAAGGGCAAAATAGGTGAGGATTACTCCCTATTTGAAACTTTGGATCCAGATAATGAATTTAGTGGAGTTCATCCAAGTAGAAGTAACATGAAAAGTGATGAATTTAATTCAACTCACTCTCAATTACAACCACACGATGAGACGATATCGTCATTATCTAATCCAAGTGGGAGCATGATGGGGAATGATGTGCAAAGTGTACAATCTCCCGTACGGCGAACAAGTTGCAAAAGTATTCCCGGTCAACATTTTGACATTGAAGGGGAAACTTTTATGGTTGCTCCACAAGATGAAGAAGAGCCAAGAAATGTACATGAGGCTCTAAATTGCCGTAATAAGGAAAAATGGATCCATGCAATGGAAGAGGAGATTGAGTCAATGAAGTCAAACCATGTTTGGGAACTAGTTGACCTTCCAAAAGGACACTAAGCTATTGGGAACAAGTGGGTTCTCAAAATAAAATATAAAGCTGATAGCTCGATAAAAAAAGGCATAAAGCTCGCTTTGTGGCAAAGGGGTATAATCAACAGGAATGAATTGATTATGAAGAAACATTTTACCTCGATTAGCATTATTTTGGCAATAGTGGCTAGTATGGATTTTGAGTTACATCAAATGGATGTAAAGACTGATTTCCTCAATGGAGAATTAGAGGAAGAAATATATATGGAACAAACTGTTGATTTCATTATGGAAGACCAAGAATGAAAGGTATGTCGACTTTTGAGATCGATATATGGCCTTAAGCAATTGTCAAGACAATGGTATATACGTTTTCATAATTCCATAATGGCATATGATTTTACAATGATAGATGAGGATCATTGTGTATATATCAAAAGATCCAAAGATCAATTTGTGATCATATCATTATATTTTTTTTTTTGTGCTGGAGGAACCGGCTTGCAGCCGACAGCCGCGCCGTAAACCCCTAGGTGACACTTAGCGGGAGGACCCACCACCCTTGAGTCACACTTAATACACCTAACGCCTCCCCTAGGTTTTGAACCCTTCACCTCTGGGCTGAGAATTAGCAGGGCCTTATCTAGCGGAGTTACCGCGGCCGGTGGTCATATCATTATATGTTGATAATATACTAACTGTCGAAAGCAATATGGAGTTTGTTAATACTTTAACAGTTGGTTATCTTCCAACTTTGAGATGAAAGATATGAGTGAGGCCGCATACATTCTTGGAGTTAAGATTTCAAGAGATCGTTCGAAGAGGTCATTATCTCTTTCGCAAGAAATATACATAAATAATGTTCTTGAACGATTTTGTATGCAAGATTGTAAACTCATAGATACTCATATTGCAAAAGGTGAATGATTGAGCCATAAACTGTGCCCAAGGACTTCACAAGAGAAGGAACAAATGAAACATGTTCCTTATGCTAGTCTTTGTGAGATGCTTGATGTACACTATGATGTGTACAAAACTTGACATGTGTTTTGCAGTTGGAATGGTGAGTAGATACCAATCCAATCTAGGTCAAGCACATTGAAAAGCCGTTAAAAGAATATTGAGGTATCTAAAGGAAGCGTTGATTACAAGCTGAATTACCAAGGAAATGATCTGCTACTTGAAGGCTATTCAGATGCTGATTGAGGAGGAAATTTAGATGAAAGAAAATCTACCTCTGGATTTCTTACTGAATAATGGCGCCATATCTTGGAGCAGTAAGAAGCAAACTTGTATAGCCTTGTCCACGATGGAAGCTAAGTTCGTGGCATTATCAGCAGCAATACAAGTAGGTGTTTGGCTTAAGAGATTTTTAGATCATTTAAGTGTTATTGGGTATACTGCAAATCCATTGTTGGTTAACTGTGATAGCCAAGCAACTATAGCGTACACCAAAGATCCAAAATATCATGGCAAGACCAAACATATAAATACCAAGTATAATTTTGTCAAAGATATGATTGCACGAAAAGATGTGAACTTACAGTGCATATCTACGCATAGAATAGTAGCAGATCCTATCAATACTTAGAGATGTGTTTTGTGGTCATGTAAAATCTCTGGGACTACGTAGAGGCTGATATACTGAATATTGTAATTTTCCTGCAGTGTTCACATTTAATGAATTTGTGTTTTTTCATCATTAATGCCTATGAATCTTTGTTTAACGTTTATGCATCTTAATGCTCAGTGCATTATATAAAGTTGAGAAAGTATGTCGGACAGATAAAAGATTAGCCCACTCACACGAGTAATCACCTCTATTTACTATGTAATAAATAGAGATGAGACGGTTTTTAAGATTATTATCTAAGTGACAATTGAGAGCTCAAGCTTAAAATACATATGTCACCTTAACTGAGTGTTAAGTTGATGACATAATATTAACTATGTCCAAAAGTAAAATAACCCACATATTTTACTTTATCTGTCTATGATGCCAAATGTGAGTTTTGATGAATTCTGTGAATGAGTAGATATGTGAACTCAAGTTAGACATTAGGTATGTCTGAACTATCATCTGCACGGTATTGATGGTGTAGACATACGTTCCATGGAAAATGAGTTAATACCGTAATATATATTACATATTACGTATGCATGAGATGATCAATAAGAGTGGCAAAAGTTTGATCTCAACTTTTATGCCGTGTGAGACTCTTGAGGAAAAGAGTTCATCAATTTTTAGTGCCCTCATGACTCTTACTTATTCTCAGGATTTTTATTCAGTGTTTGCTATCTTAGGATGTTACCAATGATCATGAATTGATTCGATCTAATGAGACATTTCTAGAAAAGCAAGTTGAACTGAAATTAAGAGTTTGAAGGAAAGAGGAAGATCGAATTTGGAGAATCACATTCTAGTTTTGTATTCACTGGTCGACCAATTATGACTATCTTTAGGATAATCATAATTGTGAATACAATGTATATATCATTGTTTAAAGAGAGATCAAGAGAGATATAAATGTGATCGATCGATTTAGGGTAATGCATACTAAATCAACTTAAAGTGTGATGCACATTATAAGCTGCTATATATTCCTAACGAATGTATGGCAACGAGCTCTCAAAGTATCCTGGTCGTACGGATTATTCACCGGTATGAATGTTGCAGAGAGGTAAAGATGATTATGTTCGGCCCACCATGTGTGAATGGGAGATGATGAGTTTTTTCTATGTGATGATGGGCCTAAGTGGGCCTGTCCGCCCATGATGGCCCTAAAAGCCCAGCCCGCAAGTTAAGGGTCCATGGAGGAATTGTTACGATGTGAAAGGTTGTGTTGTTTGGATACAAATGATTACATTGTTTGAAGTAGCATTTTAGATCGAGAGGGAATACGTCTCTCTTAGATACAACGCTCTAGAAAACAGACGTACGTCTCTTCAGTTTTTTTCTTCCCCTTGTAGCAACAGTACACTCCTCGGTAGAACAGGATCAGGATTCTTTCTCGAACTTCAAAATTGGTGTTTAATCTGTGGAAAACAAGGTACGCTCGATTTCGTGGTGTATCTTTGATCGGTGATACATGTGATTCCTAGGCTCTTCTTCCGCGTTCGTTTTAGGAGTTCGATTGAGTATCGGATCCGTTTTAGGGAATCCGTTATTCCCAACAAACCCCGTTTCCTTCTTACCTTTTACGAGGTAAATTACCTTGTCGACAGAATGTTAATCGAAAGAGAAATAAGTTTATGAGTTAATTTATTCATATTTTGTGGCTTTTTCTTTTTCATCCATTTATGTTTTGATATAGAGTTTTATATAGGTCTCATTTTTTTCTCAACATTTCATTTTTCTTTTATGGACGACATTTCATTAACTTGTTAAGAATTTCAGTCATGCCTGTTAGGCTGTAACGTGCTTTCTATATTAGAGAGAACATAACAATTGAATTTGAGACAGACATTCTCAATGTAGGGAAAGAGGGAATGATGGAACTTTGTCGTGCTCATTGTAGCTCCAATCTATTTTTAGCAAGGGCCATACTAACACTTGGCTTTAAGTTGACACGTCATAAAGGTAGAAAAACTAATATTAGAGTTTCCAATCACGATGAAATCCGTTTCTTGACCAAAAAGTGTCGCTTTTTTTTGTCTTTCTTTTACATTGTCACTTTTAAGTGATTCTCTAATCATTTTTGTTGACTTTTGGTCAACTCTTTTATCAAAAGTCAACCTCGAATCAAAAATTTGGCTTTTGCCCAAAAAGACGTCTAATAGCTTTAATTTCACTTTAGTCAAGTCAATTTTCAAAAATTCCAAAATTTTGATCTAAAAATCAACCTTTTAGGAAAAGTTAACTAAATGGTTTAATTTATTTTCAAACCTTAAATTGAAAATAAAAAATCCTCAAAATACACTGTCTTAGTGTCAATTTGAATTTTGTGTCAAAAATTTCACAAAATTCGATTAAGAACCTTATTTTCCAAATTTTTCAATTTTAGATTCAAAATCGACCAAAAATAAAATTATTTTTGTTTTGGTCATAATTAGATGTAGTTCTTGTCATGACATTTGGTTCAAAGACTATTTCTAATACACTCGTTCATTCAATTTCGGGAATTATCATGTTGAAGGGCGAATTGCCATTTTAAGCCATAATTAGGGGGTTTGAATCTATACTTCATGATTCGCGAACAAACGATTGTATTCCACTTGTTTTCTTGAGAAAGTCCAAATTCAGAGTCTATTTTGAGAAATTCACTTGAGAACTTCCCAATTTAAGGAACTTTGTTATCTTGAATATAAGAAAATCAAGCAATTGAACTTTAATTGAAGAAATTCAAATTCACCCATTCAACATTAAGGTTTAATTTCATGAATCAAGGTCCAATATTGATATTAGACCCCAATTTTTTTTTAGCCTAAGTCTTGTCACTTTAATTTAAAGTCAATTTAATTACAATAGGCTATCTTAAGCATGGGTAATTAGTTGAATAGGTTTATCGCAATATTAATTGAATTCAATTCAATTAAATTGTGATTTCGAGCAAATAATTGCAAAATTGCCTATTTTGACCTATCGATTCAATTGTGTGTACCCATGGCTCATGTGCGCTATTTTTCACAATAATCATCTAATTAGGTTAATACAAAACTCAAAGATTGCATTTATGGGGTTTTAATTTGTCATGACCCCAACTCCATCCCCAGGGTCATGAGTAGCAAGGATTATTTTTGTGACGTCCTAAGCACATCGCCGTCCCGTTTCTTTTTATCTTTTCATTAAGCACATGCGGAAGCGTTACAAACAACACCCGGACAACAACAAGCAGCGAGGGAAACAACCATTTATAAACGTACAATTACATCGGTTACATTTACAAACCCTTGTATCACGGACAATTATATTTACAACCACTACATCTTCTATGCTCAAAAGGTTGAGGTAAACCTTAGCTCCTCTAGCAAGACTGCAACTCTTTCACACCTACAATTCTAAAAAACAAATGTCCGTGATACAAAACTCAAAGATTGCATTTATGGGGTTTTAATTTGTCATGACCCCAACTCCATCCCCAGGGTCATGAGTAGCAATGATTATTTTTGTGACGTCCTAAGCACATCGCCGTCCCGTTTCTTTTTATCTTTTCATTAAGCACATGCGGAAGCGTTACAAACAACACCCGGACAACAACAAGCAACCAAGGAAACAACCATTTATCAACATACAATTACATCGGTTACATTTACAAACCTTTGTATCACGGACAGTTATATTTACAACCACTACATCTTCTATGCTCAAAAGGTCGAGGTAAACCTTAGCTCCTCTAGCAAGACTACAACTCTTTCACACCTACAATTCTAAAAAACAACGGGGTGAGTCATGAACTCAGTAAGTAAAACCTCTAATTCTCTACTAGGAGGACATCTCATCATCAAAACCTAGCAGGTACAACACTCGCAGTACAATGTTTATGGTAGATCAATGGCAAACTTATTACTACACCTCAATTACATGCAGATGCCCATTACCTTATACTTTAATGCATTCTTATCTTTAGCATATCAATGAACATATCAACATATCATGCTTATGCATAACCGTCACTCATGCAAATTCATTTACCGTCGTCCTGGCTCGACTAGACCCTCTCGGCTCGACCGAGGCATCCAGCTTCATGTTGGGCGTCCTAACTCAACCAGGGCATCCTGGCTCAACTGAGGCATCCTGGCACTAGCTCATCAAGACATCTGAGCTCAACCAGGGCATCCCGGGGCTAGCTTACCCGAGGCATCCTAGCTTAACTAGGGCATCTCGTTCAATGAACGAGGCATCACTGCCAACGTTATGTGGCGACATACGCTTTTTCCTCATTAAGTGCATCACACAAGTCGGTTCTTACATAGCTCAAAGGCTTGGTCATTCAAGTGAGTGTGTCATGGCTCTTAACATCATACTATGTAATATGCCGGGCGCGATTCTTGGTTCGTGACTTGAGCTGTATGCTTAAGCCATCACGACTTGCCGTCGATTCCAAGTCGAGCAAACCTCAACCTCATCTCAGGGCGTGAACGCACTCAAGCATGCAAACATGAGCAAACCATACAAAAGAACATTACAACATACACGAGGCTTACACGGTGAGCACACAACTATACTCGACGATGTAGGCTATCGTCCTAGCCAAGAGTTAGAGATTCTACTTACCTTCGATGAACCTTGAGCTAAGACACGAACTAAAAAGGAAAGGAGGCTTGCTTGAAGGCCGAAGGAGAGAGAGAGAGAGAGAGAGAGAGAGAGAGAGAGAGAGATGTGAGGAGGAGATGGCGTTCAAGAGGAGGAAGAAGGAGAAAGCGAATGGCGTGGTGAAAAATGAGGAGAGATCCTCCTATTTATACTACTCAGCGCCATCATTACCAAGCCAAATGGTCCATTCTAAATTTTCCAAATATCCCGCCCAAGGTCCTTAGTTGGCAAGCCTATTTGTCCAATAATTGCACCTAAAGAATGAGTTGGATGGCTAGAAGATCTCGCTTGGCAATCTAGCTTGTAGGCATCATCGATGATGGCCCGCTTTTCGTCCTTTTATTGGATCACTTTTATCCCTCACTTAATGAGCATTTAATGGAGTTTGAGGATAAGGCTGTCAAGATTGCCAACTTGGCACCAAAACTTCTTAGGTCATGAGGGCTTTGGGTATCACTTTCCGATTGGGCCAAATGTGCACCATCCTTTTCTTGCCCATCAAGGATATTTTTGACTTCATCATTACTTTTGAAAAGTCAAAGGACACACCATCCCCTTCTTTTAATGAGGGTGTTCTAGAGTTTTCTCTAATTCGTCTTTTTCTTCCTCAAGAAGGTGGTTTGGAGAATTCCGTCATCTAAATTGGTTCTGGAGCCGAGAAAGAGATCATTAGGTACACCTCATAAAACTGAATCACATACACCTGAGGTTCGGCCATTGTTCCCCATGCTTGGCCAAACCGTTCTCTTGGACGATCGATCGGCCCAAAGGGTCGATTGTTCTTCGGTCAGTTCAAGGCCAATTCTAAGGCTAACCATGGCCTAGTACTAAGCCAAAGCACTCATGGACTTTAGAATTAGTGATGAAATAGCCAAGTCTATTTCTAAGCTCATTCCAATCGGCACCCGATCCATTCGTATGAATCATGGTCGGTGCATTTCGATCCACGATCAGACATCACCAATTCAAGATTCTTTTTCGATCACTAAGAATTAAATAGGGAATGATACATTTTTGGTCGGATGACAATTGCATTTGATTGAGTCGGATCATCCGTGCATCGGTGCATAGCCAAGCGGAATCACCCGTGGCCGAGCATTATCACCTATCAAATCGAACCATGACCATCTGCCAATCCAAAATCATCTCGTGACCAATCCTCATGATCGAAAATTTATCTTATGAGCTAGTGATCCAATCCCATCAGTATAATTGGTGGACAATTCACGGCCGACACCTCGACCAACTTGTGGCCGGTCGGTCGGTCGATCGAACCATGACCGATCCTTGTTCCTTACGATCGAACTAATCGATCTCATGGCCAATGGCTCATGGTTGATCTATTCAGGATCTTATGCCCGATCCTTACGTGGTCGGAATCAAGGATGTTACAATTCTCCCCCCTTTAAAAATTTTGTCCTTGAAATTTGATAACGTATATGGGCACTTAAAATAGGTGTGGGTACTTGCACCTCATGATTTTTTTCACTTTCCCAGGTAGCCTCTTTTGTTCTATGGTGCTTCCATAGAACCTTGACTAAGGGAATGACCCAATTTCTGATTGCTCACTCGGATCTGTCCACGATCCGCACTGGCTCCTCAATATACGATCCTTGGTCATCCACTTTGATCTCTTCGAAGTTGAGCACATGTGTCAAATCTGGCTCATATTTTCTTAACATAGACACATGAAATACATCATGTACCAGAGCAAGTTTTAGTGGCAATGCCAACCAATAGGCTATATTCCCTATCCTTTATAGGATTTCAAAGGGTCCTATATATCGTGGACTTAATTTACCTATCCCACCAAAACGATACATACCTTTCAATGGAAACACCTTGAGGAACACATGGTCTCTTACTTGGAATTCCAGAGGCTTTCATATCTTGTTTGCATAACTCTTTTGCATACTTTGGGCGGCTCTAAGACTCTTCCTAATTATTTGCACGGTATCTACTGTAAGTTAGACCGACTCTAGACCAGTGATTTTCCTTTCCTCGACCTCGTTCCAATAGACTAGATTTCTGCAAGCTCAACCATATGGTGCCTCAAATGGAGCATGCCAATGCTTTGTTTGAAACTATTATCATACGTGAACTTAACCAGATGTGGGTGCTCATCCCCACTTCTCTTGAAGTTGATAACATAAGCTCGTAACATGTCTTCCGGCGGGTGGATGGTTCTCTCAATTTGACCATCTGTCTATTGTAGCACCTTAATTTTGGGTAGCATTTCTGGCTCGATCATGCTGTCGCTGTGCACCCTAATCATTATTCTTCTTACCATGATGTCAAAATGGTATATGGCCAGCATGACTAGATCTGTTGTTTCCTTTCATGGTCCTCTTGTCCTAAGTACTCATATGACTAATCTATAGAACGATTGTAGGAATTCTATGGGAGTTTTTCTACACCACAATAAGAAGTTAGTAGTCATGAACTACTGTTAGAAAATCAATCAAGCAATCACATGCACGAGGTGTTTTCCTAGCTAACTATCCCAAATCCTAGCGCACCTTATCACTCTAGATAATAACCTCGCTCCGGATACCAAAACTATCATGACCCCAACTCCATCCCTAGGGTCACGAGAAGCAAGGGTTAATTTCACAACGTCCCAGGCATGTCACCGTGCCGTTTATTTTTATATTTTCATTAAGCACATGCGGAAGTGTTACAAATAACACCCAGACAACAACAAGTAGCCAGGAAAACAACCATTTATAAACATACAATTACATCGGTTACATTTACAAGCCCTTTTATCACAGGCCATTATATTTACAATCACTACATCTTCTATGCTCAAAAGATCGAGGTAAACCTTAACTCCTCTAGCGAGACTGCAACTCCTTCATGCCTACAATTCTGAAAAGCAACGGAGTGAGTCATGGACTTAGTAAATGGAACTGGAGATCGTAGTAATTTTCCATGTCCAACATCAACAGAAGGAAAAAAGAAACACAAAACTGAGGAAGATCCTTAACGCTTCCTTAAAATGCAAAGACTACACAACTTTCCAATGCATGGGGAATCCTCACACCCTCAACTGATGCAAACAAAAATAAATTCGACAGATCAATTCCTCTCGTGCCTTTGGGTGACTCCTTCTTTGCCTCTACTCGGAGCCCGAGGACGGTGCAGAACTAAATGCGGGCGGACAAGGCGCTGTTCTAGGAGTCTACACAGAATATTTACTATTAAGAAGCAAGAAAAAGAGAGAACAGCATTGGAGAGTTGTATCCAAGCGAGAACGAAGATTCATAATAATTCCTGCTAGATACTCGCTAAATAATTCCAGATATTATACTAAATTTATTTACTATTTATGTATGCACCGCATTTGAAATGTTTGCAATTTTATTTTTTTAAAATGTAAGTGAAGAAAGGTAGAGAATCAAGATTGGTAAACCAGCAAGATAATAAATATATTATGATGCAATAGTGGAAAATTTAATTGTATTTTATGACTATTATAATAAGTGGAGTCTGGAGATTTGTTTCTTCAAATGTCACCTCTTTTATATATGAAAATATATATATATATATATATATATATATATATATATATATATATAATGTAGCCCATGCAAAGCCTTGGTATGAAAAAGAACTAGTTTTGCTTTTAATTGTAGATTGAACGATAATTATTTCGTGAAAGTGTGCTGATATCATGTTAGTGAAATGTAATTTCTTAGAAACTTTCTAATGTCCAAGAAATGAAAGTTAGAAGATCAGCACTATAAAAGCAATGCACAATAAAGAGAAAAAAAAAATTGGCACCTAAAATACAAGGATGAAATAACCTTAATTGTTTACTCTTTCTTGACTGTCTCAATTTTCTTTTTTTTAATCTATTTTTTGGGGTATCATTTTAGTTATGTACATCAAAATATCCATTCAGTAGATGTGATAACTAACCACGCAAAGAGTGAGTCAAGTAGCTGACAGAATACTTGAGAATTTGAAATTTAAATTGTACATTGTGGTTCAAAAATTAATTAAATGCGTAAGAAGTAATTAAATGCTTTCATTTCTATTTTAAAATCTAAAGATATTAACTTTGAGATTAAAGATCAATTACAAGGGTAGGTTCTCGCTTCTTCTTCTTCTTCTTTTGCTTTCCTGACCTATCTCATATCTATGTTACAAATCACTATTAGGGCAACATATAAGACAAGATCTTTCAATTTTACCGCATTCTAAAATTGATATTTAAAATTTGGAAAGTTTCCTGTTTTGATTTTCCAGTTACAAGCATGCAAGCATGAAATCAAAATATGATTGCTTGTACGTTGATTCATATACGGGTCTCGTAGATGAATAGTAAAAACACATTTGATTCTCTTAGAATCAATTGAGTCAAATTTGAATAACCAAAAAAATCGATTTATAAGGAAATTGTTTATTTCAAATATGGATATCGTTTACTTCTCATAGTCTATTTGGATCAGGTAAGATTGGTTTCGGGTCTTTTGCGGGGAGGCTATTTGCGACCAAAAAATACATTATAGGGGGGCCTCTGGGGGATTTGTGATAAATAATGGGTGGGCAATATGGATTTTCTAAATTAGTCTTTCTTACGAAGAGTCACGATTTGTAATGGCGCTCTTTCTCGTTCAAGAGAAGAAGCGCGAAGAGAATCGGGATGTTGCGGAGGACATAAATGCTCTGCAATTTTCAGGAATCATGCGTTCCCTTCTCAAATGGATGATGATCCTCGCTTAGCACGCACAGGTTGGAACTCGTGGACGCAGCATCATTGCTTCCGGTAATCATTCGTCTCTCTCTCTTCCTCTTTTTAAAATCCGGTTTGTCTTGCTTTTCCCTCTTCACTTTCGTAACAAGAAAATGCCTTTTTTGGGGTCGGTTCTGATTCTCTTTTGCACATTCTTTTAACTGTGAATTTGATACGACCCTTTCACCTTTCGATCGGTTGTTCTCGTTTGTTATTTTATTTCATGAGGATGATGATATCGTTTGCCCTGTTTTTCCACTGATTAAGTAGGGATTGAAGTGAAACCTGGCAATCCTTATGCTCAGAAGCCAAATGGGTTGAGGCTTCGCATCTCCCACGTAAAACCCTTCTCTATTCTTTAACTTTGATTCTTTGCAACATTGAAAAGTCCAGATTTCATCATATTTTCATTAACTTTCCTCTTGATTGGATGTGCTTAATTTTGGGCAGGCAACAGTCGGCATTGGTTTTGCCACTATTGAGAAAACTTCCACCAAGATTTTGAAGTTAACAAAACTTTCTATTTCTTATACTTATTTTAAGTACAAATTGCTTGTGAGTTGTTTCTGAGAACTTATCAAGGTTTTATCGAAGACTCTTGCTTAAGTTTATTTCATCTCAGAAGCATTTCCCATTTTGATGAAATCTAGATTGAGATTGTGTCCAGAATGAGAGAGTCCAGAAGTAAACTCAGTGACATGCAACACAAATGAACTTTATTTGAAAACAAAAGATTCTTTCAACGACTATCTTCTTGAAGATAAGTTCCTTATGAAGAAGTTCTACTTATGGAAACCTAGATTCTGATTGTATGGGCGACTAGAATCAGTGGAATTTTCATCTCTATCTTCAAACGACTACAAGATCTTTTTAATAGATTCTATCCAATTGGTTGATTGGAAGATATTCCTCTGGAGAATGTCAACGGCTAGTGTGGCATGGAGAAATATTTAAAGGAGGTCATTTGGTCAAGTTGAAATGGGGAACGTGAAAATTAGAATTCCAAAGCCTAAAACTACTCTCAACTACTTGTCTTCTTCAGTGTGCCTTACAAATTGTAATCAAGAAAGAAAAACACAAAAAGAGTGACTTAGTGATTTAGAAGGTTCTATCACTGAGTATTTGCACTAACAAGTTGTAATTCTCTATTGATACTATAGTAAAATCCAGCCAGTAGGCTATCAACATGGAAGAGTGAACGTAGGTTTAATCTAAGCTGAATCGCTATAAAAATCGTGTGCAATCTTCTCTTCCCTTAACTCTCTTTACTTAAGTCTATTGCAATATTACAAGTTATCGTAGAAGTTTGTTCCATCGCATAATAGATTTTGAACATATACCAAGAGTCTAGTGTTTCACAAACCTGATTTTGTTTCTCACCAAGACTTTATTTGCAACTTATTCTATTCCGCGATGATTTGTTAAGATTTCTTTTAAACAGTTATTCAACCCCCTCTAGTGACATCCCGATTTTTAGGTTTTGTTTTCGATTGAATAAGTTTGGCTTTTTATCGAAGCACCTATAGTTTTTTTTCCCTAACTTGATTACTCACGGGATAACTAGTCTATAAGGTGAAGCCGTTAACGAATATAAACGCAATAGACTTGAGAATTCGACCAGGAATCAACTGCTCGACCGTGCTAATCTACAAAGGTCATTACGACACCGTCAAAATCGATCAAAGACCGAAGTGTTTTTACTTATGAGCTAAAGATCTTCTATGACTAATATCTTAGCACCGAGACTCGTGGAAGGACAAAGCAACACCGGGCTATCTTATTTTGATAGAAATGAATACAATGTGTAAAAAAACAAAATGAAAGCATTCTTAAGATCCAGAAATCCTCTAGAGTAGGATGTTGTGGAAAAAGGAATTAATCCAAAGGCTGCTTCGACTTTTGACAAGGGAAAAGAAGTCTTAGACAAGAATGCTGAAGGAATTGATCAAGCAAAAATCATCAAGAGATTGGCTCTTGATGCAAAAGCTATTTATTCCTTATATTGTGTTTGTCTCCTACTGAGTATAATAGAATTTCTTCATGTGAAATAGCTAAGGAAATGTGGGATAGATTTCATGTCACTTATGAAGGAACAAATCACGTAAAGGAGATGAAAGTGAACATCCTACTTGGCCAATATGAATCCTTCAAGATGAAGCATGGAGAATCTATTGGAGATATATTAAGTCGTTTTATAGAAATTGTAAACAGTTTGGCGTATCAAGGTCAGTCAATTTTTGCCCCAATTAAGGTTAACAAACTTTTGCAATGACTCTCAAAGGACTGCAATCATGTGAAAACCTCAATCTAAGAGACACATATGATTATGCCGCTCTCTGTTGATGAATTGATAAACACTCTTCAATCTTATGAAGTAATACAAATCAACGACGAAGATGATCCAAAATGTAAGAAATCAATTACGCTTAAGTCTAATGCTGATTTTGATTATACAAACTCAGACAATGACATAGACGATGAGTAACTTGCTCTCTTGATCAAGAAATTCAGAAAACTAAATAGGAAAGGAAGAAGATTCAATTGAAAAAAAAGCAAAGCAAACAAAATTTCCAAAAAAGATCAATGAAAAACGATGAACCTAGTAAGGATGTGATATGTTTTGAGTGTAAGAAGAAGAGACACATCAAGCCAAAATGTCCCTTGCTGAAAAAGAAGAAAGGAAAGTATGAGAAGTACAAGAAAGCTCTAAAAGCAAAAACCTGTAGTGACACAAAATATGAAGAAAGTGACGGGGAATTTGTAAATATCTGTTCAATGGCTCACTCAGACTAAGAATTAGAATTTAATTCAGACACAGATTCCGAAACCAAGATAAACCATTTTGAGATTCCGATTAAAGTGTCCAAATATATAAATGAGTTTTGTTTAAATCTTAAATGCTCTCTTAAAAGGATCTTTGAACTAAAGAGAGAAAATTCTTAACTCAAACAACATGATATTTCTTGGAAAGAAAAGTTTGAGAGTTTGAAAATTAATTTTGATGATTTAAAGGAAAGTTGTTATTATCTGTCCAAAGAAAATGAGATTTTGAATTTCAGATATCACTACAAAATTTTCAAAAGGCTCGAAAACTTTAGAACAAATTATTTCTGCTCAAATTCCCTATTATAACAAATTTGGTTTGGGTTCTAATAAAAAAAAGTGATCTTTTGATTGATTTTCCAAAGGTCAGTGAAAAACTTAGACAAAGACCTCCTAAACTTGCTTACAAAAATCATTTTCATTGAGTTTTTACAAAACTTGTTGGTCGAAATGCTCTTAAATGTTCTAAGTGTGGAGACTCATAACATTTTAAAATGAATGTCCTAAAGTTTGTAAACCTGTTAAGTAAGATTGGGCAAAAACGGTATTTACAACTAACTCTTGAAGACCCAAAAAAAATTGGGTACCAAAGAAAATTTGAGATTTCTTTTTGACTATAGGTTACTATTATAAGGGAAAACAAATGATACTTGGACAGTGGTTGTTCTAGACATATGACATGAGACTCAAGTAATTTCAACAAATTAGAAAAAACAAAAAGGAGGAAATGTTTCTTTTGATGTAAACAGTAAGGGAAAAATTATTGGACATGGAACAAGTTCAAAATCAACTTCCAAGAGAATGTTTGTTTTGGAGTCAGTCAAGACTTCTCTTAAACCTTCACCGATCAAAGACATGGCAACATTTACCTTCGGACATAAATCCAGGGAGTTCTCAATGACTTATCTCAATTCAAGATGAAGCAATTCTTGACACCGCAAGTTAGGACACATTAGAATGAAGTAGATTGTCAAACTATCTTCCAAAAAGCTGGTCCACGGTCTCCCTAAAATGGTGTATCAAAATTCTGTGCTGTGTACTCCATGTACCTTGGGAAAATAGGTCAAGTTCATTCAAATCCATAAATCATTTTTTCACTAGCCACGTCTTGCAACTTCTTCACATAGACCTTTTCGGACCTACTAGAACCCAAACTATCGGCGGTAACAAATATTGTTTGGTAGTTGTAGATGACTACTAAAGATATACATGGGTTTCTTTTCTTGGCAAATAAAGTAGAAGCCTTCTCTTAGTCTTCAAAGTTTGCTAAAAAGGTTCAAAATTAGAAAGGTTATGCTATTTCCAGTATCAAAATTTATCATATGGGAGAACTTGAAAATCAAGATTTTACAAGCTTTTGTGATGAAAATGATTTTCAACATGCTTTCTCTTCTCTTTACACTCCAGAACATAATGAAGTTATAGAGAGGAAAAATCGGTCTTTACAGAAAATGACTAGAACTCTGTTAATTACAAGCAAAATCTCTTCTTGCTTCTAAGCAGAAGCAGTCTCTAACAAAGTCTTTCTAAGGCCCATCCTAGAGAAAACTCCCCATGAAGTTTACACAGGTAGAAAGCTGAATATTTCTTATTTTCATGTTTTTGGTTGCAAGTATTTTATCTTGAAAAATGCCAATGACCGTCTGAGTAAATTTGATGAAAAGTCAGATGAATGGATATTTCTTAGAAATTCTACGGCAAGCAAAGCATATATAATCTTCAACAAGAACACGCAAAATGTTGAAGAATTAATGCATGTCAGGTTTCAAGAAGTTGACCAACACCAACAAGATCATACTCAACTTGAAGAATCTAAGTTAGTTTCAGACTAAATGAAGTATGAGTCTCCTAAACTAACCCAGCTTTCTGTCGAACAAGATCAAGTTAGAGAAAAGACCGAAGAATCGACAAAATCAGAGACTCGGCAAATTCTGGAAGATAAGGACATATTCAACAAGAATTAGAAACACAAATCAAGTCATCCTAAATATCTCATCATTGGCAATATAGAAGAAGGAATCCGTAACAAATCCAAGGATAACAGAGACTCAACTTCTCTAGCCCTTATTTCTGAAAAGGAACCAAAGGGAGTAGAAGAAGCCTTAACCAATGAAAGCTGAATAGAAGCAATACAAGAAGAGCTTAGGCAATTCAAGATCAATAATGTTTGGGAGTTGGTTCCCAAGCCAAAAGGAAAATTTGTAATTGGAACAAAGTAGATGTTCAGAAACAACATGGATGAAAAATGTAGAGTGACTAGAAACAACGCAAGACTCGTAGTAAATGGATATACACAAGAAGAATGAATAGACTATTATGAGACATTTGTGCCGATAGCTAGGTTAGAAGCTATAAAGCTATTACTTGCATATGCATATCTTGATAACTTCAAGTAATTCTAGACGAACGTCAAAGTGCCTTCCTAAATGGTTTCATCCAAGAAGAAGTCTATGTAAAACAACAGCCAGGATTTGAAGACCTTAGAAAATCAGACTTTGTCTATAGACTGAAGAAAGCTTTATATGGTCTGAAGCAGGCACCTCAAGCTTGGTATGAGAGACTGAGCACATTTTTGGTGAGTAATGGTTTCAAGAAAGGTATGGTTGACACCACTTTATTTATCAAAAAGGAAGGTAAAGATTTTCCACTTATTCAAAATATATGTAAACAATATCATCTTTGGTTCTTCTGATGAACTTATGTGCAAGAAATTTTCCATATCTATGCAGGAAGAGTTCAAGATGAGCATGATGGGTGAATTGACATTCTTTCTAGGTCTACAAGTCAAACAATCAAAAGAATGAACCTTTATCTATCAAGAGAAATATGCCAAAGATGTCATCAAGAAGTTTGAAATGGAGAACGTAAGAAGACTGAAACTCTTATGTCAACTCCTCCAAACTTGACAAAGATGAAGACAAGAAGCAAGTGAACCAAAAGATTTACAGAAGCATGATCGATTCTCTTCTCTATCTTATTGCTTCATGGCTTGATATTTTATTTAGTGTGTGAATGTGTGCTAGGTTCTAGCTAATCCTAGAGAATTACATCTCGGTGCTGTTAAACATATTATCAAATACATTGCAACTAATCCAAAATTAGGTCTATTGTATCTACAAGGAGAAGACTTTACTCTACCTGGATATTCGACGCTAACCTAGCTGGTTCTAAAGTCGACAGAAAAGTACGTGGGACATGCCAACTCTTGAAACAAATGTTAGTGTCCTGGTATTCTCAAAAGCATAACATTGTGGCACTCGCAACAGTAGAAATATAATATGTTGCTCTTGGTCTTTGTTGTTCTCAAATTTTACGGATTATGCAACAACTAAGAGACTTTGAAATAAAAGAATCTTCAACTAAAATTAGATGCGACAACACAAGCACAATCAATCTCACCAAAAATCTCATTCTCCATTCAAGAGTGAAGCATATTGAAATCCAGCATCATTTTATAAGAGACCATGTACCAAATGGTGAAATCAACGTTCAATTTATTGTACAAAATAATCAACTAGCAGATATTTTCACCAAGCCCCTAGAGAAAGGTTCATTTGAATTCATTCGTAAGAAATTGAATATTACTTATACGTTTGGTCAAAGTCTATGCAAAGCAAACTCGTCAATTCAATCTTCTAGAAGAGATATCCTTCTGAAAGCATTTCTAGACTCAAGTAGTTATATTTCAAATTTTGGCACATAAGTTCCCTTCCTTCTCGAACAGGTATGAATATTTTAATTGAATTTTTACTTGCCATTTATGGTTTTTGGAAATTGTTATATTTTATTTACTTCCTAATTTTTCGGATTCAATATTTCCAAAATTTTTACAGTTATTTTTGAAATTTCCAAAATGGAAGTTATTTTCTTCCTTGTATCCATTCATTTGCCTCGATTCAGCTCCTTTAAATAAACCTACTACTTTTCTTCATTCGACTACAAAATCTTTCACAAAACTTAATCTCTGTAAACTCTCTTTTCTCTCTCATTTTTGATCATCTCTTTCTTTGCAAATCCTAGCCTCGATCACTCGTCATCATGTCTTCAAAATCCTCTAAGTCTATCTCGATCTATTCACAGTAGAAGTCATCCTACATTGCCAGTCGTGGGCCTCATTTCATGAAGGATATTCAAACACACTTTGATATCACAAGAGAAGAATCACCGCAAAGCACAAATCAACCGTCTTTAAAGGAATAAGTCACTTAAGATGCAACTCCCATCTTGGTAAGGAAACTCAATGTTCTCCTTAAGCATTATAATTTCTTAAAGAAAGGAGGGAGTCTTATGGACTTTATCATAAATTTTTTGAAAGAAAATCGGTACGGAAACGAGACAATATTTTTAAAAACCATGGGGAAATGGGGTTAATGAAACCTAGACAAGTGAAGGAGGAGTTTATTGTCTTTTCAGCTGACCCTAGATTTGGAACGGAAAGTCAGCCTGAAGGGAAGAAGGAAGACGACGATGAGAGGATGTTTAAGAATTTCCAACCCAAAATGGGTATTGCTGCTGAGATTATTGGGTCTAAAGAGAAGTTGTTTAGGCCTAAAAAGCACAAAAAGGTTTATGCGCAAATACTAAACATGGGTGTTATCAATCCTCGCACAGTGGACTTTGATTTTCTAGATTCAATCAAAGTACACTTGAGAAAAAAAATTTCTAAACTTCAAATCGAGAAGTTTTGTGTGGAGTCGTCCGATACTTATCCTGAATTAACTGCCTAATTTACTCAAACTTGTCTGTTCTGGATCCCACACATATTCAATTCATTGTATGTGAGAAAGTGTTTGATGTTCATGTTGATCTAATGGCTGATATTCTAGGAGTTGAAAGAAGTGGTTTTATGTCCATAAATGCCTCGAATGATGAACTAATTTAGTTTCTAGTGAAAGATAAGATTCCTAGGGCAAGTATAACCTATTCCAGGATGTCTGTTTCAAATATTTTGCTTTATAAGATTGTCATCAAGTGCATCAAACCAAAGGCAGCCTCCAAGACTAATGTTTGAAATTTGAGACCAAAATAATGTGGGCCATTTGCAACGAAGTTGCCTTCTCTCTACCTCACACTATTCTACTGCACATGTACAAAAGAGTAATGAAGGAGAAATGTCAACTTCCTTACGCAGCATTGATAACTAGGCTCTTTCAACATTTTCATATTCAACCTCCATCTAGCCTTTGCTCTAAAACCATCCTTCCTATGCAAATTGAACAAAATGAGATTAAAGGATCTCTGATGTTTTGAAACTTATGAAAAATGAATCTGCTAATTCGACTAAGAAAGGAGTTGTAGCTAAGAAAAAGAGGAAAAGAAAAAGTGTAGTCTCTAGTACCCCAAAAGAAAAAAAAAACCCTATCTTTTTGTTACGAAATGAGGATGAGGAAAAAAATGAAGACAAAACTATCTCTGATATTGTGGTAAATATTTCCATGAGAGACCCAATTATAGGTATAATGAATTCTAAAGAAGAAACTAAAGAAAGCAAGAAAGAACTAGAAAATGAAAGTGAAGAAGAAGAAACTAGAGAAAAAGAAGGAGAGGAGGACAACCCAAACGAAGCTGAGGAAGATGACGATCAGAATAAAGAACAGGATCATCCTAACAAGGAATGAGATGATGCAAAGGAACATGCTAAAGATTATGCTGGAAATAAGAACAAAGGAAATGATCAACAAATCAGTTATAAAGGTGCTGGAAAAAGAAGTATTCCAAAAAGTGGAGATATTATTCCTCATATTGAAGTTACTAAGATAGGGAGAGTGGGTAAGAAAAATCCTTTTCTGGACCCGATCGCAAAACCAACCATAACTGATGGTATCAGTTGCTCTCCATCAGACACAAAGGACATTTACGTCTCTCATTTCCTTAAGGAATCTTTTGGAGTTGAGAATCAACAGGCTGATGTTTAGGGAGAGCAACATATTTCCAAAGTACAGACTGATTTTCCTTCAAATTTGGATATCCCTCTAGTGCACTTTGTAGAAGCTATTGTTCAAACCGAACTAGATTCAATATCCTTGGATAGTCAAGCTCCTTCTAGAAATTGAGGCACAACAATATGAAATGGAGGTTGAATCCAAAAGTTGCATGCTCCCTTGGTACTACCGTAGAATCTTTTAATGGGAAGGTACGGTTTCTTGATGACAAAGTTCATACCATCAACCAAGAAGTAAGCAACTCAGAATTTGGCTAAGATCGAGACTGTCTTTGATCATTGCCTAACAAAGCTTGAGGAGACCATGTAGAATTGGGAAGATTTTCGTTTTGTTTGTGTTCCTAAAAACCCCTAATCTTTCCTAAAAACTTCATTTATGTTTTTGTGCTAGTTTTTTTCTCTTTTTGATGTTGACAAAAAGGGGGAGACTTTGCATATTTTAATGTTTTGGTGTGTTGGTGTGCTTTTTGTGCATATTTTCGCAGATTTTTGAGTTGTGATTGCTTTCAATAAGTATTATGCTTATCTAATGTTTGCTTATTTGTAAACTCTATATCTTGTGCTACTAAAGTGTTGTTTTGTAGTGTTGTTCTATAAATTTGTATGAAAATTTTGTTACCATCAAAAGAGGGAGACTACTAAGAAAACTTCTATCAAGATTTTGAAGTTGACAAAACTTTATGTTTCTAATGACTTATCAAGGTTCTATCGAAGACTCTTGCTTAAGTCTATTTCATCCCAAAAGTGTTTTCCATTTTGATGAAGTCTAGATTGAGATAATGTCCAGAACAAGAAAGAGTCCAAAACTAGACTCAACAACGTGTGGCACAAATGAATTTTATATATATATATATATATATACACACATTGATTAAGTCAATCACAAATTTGACAATATCAATCTTGAAGATAAGTTCTTTATGATGAAGTTTTACTTATGGAAACGTAAATTCTGATTGTATGAACAACCAAAATCAGTGGAATTTCCATTTCTATCTTCAAACGGCTACAAAATTTCTTTAATAAATTCTGTCCAAAGAGGTGATTGGAAAAAGTTCCTCAGGAGAATGTCAATGGCTAATGTGGCGTGGAGAAGTATTTAAAGGAGGTCATTCGGTCAAGCTGAAGTGGGGGACGTGAAAATTAGAATTCCAAAGTCTGAAACTTCTCTCAACTACTTGTCTTCTTCAGTGTGCCTTATAAGTTGTGTTCAAGAGAAAAAAAAAAAGTGACCCGGTGAGTTAGAAGATTCTATCACTGAGTATTTGCATTGACAATTTGTAATTCTCTATTGGTATTATAGTAAAATCCAGCTAGTAAGCTGTTAGCATGAGAGAGTGGACGTAAGCTTAGTTTAAGCCGAACCATTATAAAAATCGTGTGTAATCTTCTCTTTTCTTAACTCCCTTTACTTAAGTCTGTTGCAATATTACAAGTTATCGTAGAAGTCTGTGTGGCATCCCAAAATTCATGGCGACCTCCAGATACATTAAGGCCTATGAATAGGTGATGGAAGTACCATCAAGTTGTATTGTAGCCATTTAATCCATAATTTGCAATAAGATTTATGGCCAAGTTTTTAATGGATAATTATTTGATAGGAAAGAAAATTCTACTCTTGGCTATGTGGTTTATAGGCTGGAATTTATTAATTAATGTTGTAAGTTTTATGGCCAAGTGAATAAGTGTAATTAGGTAAATTATATGATGGGTAATTAGGTGGTAATTAAATGGGAGCAACTAGAGAAGGGTGGGCCAAAATACTAGACAAAGACCAGCCCACAAGCCCCCACCATTCGGCCATTTAGGCCTGGCCTGCGAAGCCCAAGGGTGAAAGGAGCTGCCGTTGACCAAGGGGGGGAGGAGGCCCGGCCCATCTTCTAGCCCATCATGTGCATGGGAGAAATGCCAAGTGTCTTTCCCCAAGGGCCAAGTGGCATTGCATGCAAACCAAATGATGAAGGGAAAGAAAAGAAGAGGGGGCGGATTGAGGGGGAGTTACCGTCCGAGAGAGAGAGAGAGAGAGAGTGGGTCCGAGAGAGGGAGAGCGAGCGTGCGAGAGAAGAAGAGGAAGAAGGAGGAGGTCATTCACCGCCTAGTCGCCGCCGTTCGTTCGCCGCCTTGCCCCGCCATCCTTGTCGCTGTGTTTGTGCTCAGATTTGAGGCAAGTGGAGTCCACAAACCTACCCTTTGCTGCTGTGATATGTGTTGTGAGGGATGATAAACTTTGGTTGTGGTAGAAGTGAAGAAATTCGAAGCTCTAGGGAGAAATATGATAGCCTTGCATTCTGTTTTCTAGGAAGGCAGTCCAACCTTTGATGAATTTGTGAGCTGCATGCGACTTTTTAGTTGGAATATTATTTTGACTCCTTGATGAAAGTTGTAGAGAACTTCTTGGAGAGTAACATATCAAAATTTCAGAAGAAATGAACAAGTATAGACTGGTGAAACTATTTTTCTTTGGAGAAGTCAGATCTGGAATCGAAATGCTGACCTAGTATGATTCTGTGAATTTTATAAAATTCTCCGGTTGAAATTTGATCTTGTGTTCTGAATGGAAGTTTAAGATGACATGTTAAGGAGTAACATACTAAAATTTTAGAGGAAATGGATGATTTTAGGTTGGTGAAATTATTTTTATTTGAAATGGTCAGGTCTGGGAATTTTTTCCGAGAGTTAGAGACGGCTACGGTGATTATATTTTTTAATCTATCACAAATATGATTTTTATTTCTACATTAAATATTTAATTCTGGACCTTTTCTATAACATATAAAAATTTCAGAATTTTTGGAGCTAATTTATGATTTTTACCGAATTTGTGAATGAAACTGTGTATGGCAATATTCCGAAATTTTAAGGACTGTGATGCGTGGATTGTACTGATTTGTGTGTTTTTCTTTTGATATGTTTTCTTCACGGAATACTTTCCTCTAGATATTTTATATAACATGTCAAATTTTTAGAATTTAATAAGGCTTTTTACTAATTTTCCAAGAATTATGACCAAAGGAGCGTAATCTGTTTTTATCCGAAATTTAGTTATATTTTCAAAATAAATGAAATTGCTCCATGTGATATGATGTTTTGAGTGGTTGATTATGCTGCATATGTGGTGACATATGGCATGTTATATGAAATCAAAAGCCGGTTGAAAACCTTGATATTGTTGCATCAAATGCTATGTTGAAATTGAAATACATGTGTAAATATAAATTAAGATAATAACAAGACCGTCGGAAGTGTGAGCCGACGATGCCTCAGGAGTTTCGAGATGCCCGGAGTGTGTGTGCCGGATACCCAGAGGTGTGTGCCGAAGGTTCCTCTCGATGCCAGGTTGGATGCGAGCGATAAATTGTGGGATGCAAACATTGGTCCCTGGAAAGAAAAATGATGTGATCTAATTAAAAAATAAAGATCGAGAATTGAATCGTGCACATGGATGTATGTTTGATAGCATGGATGATATGAATGTTAGTGATATAAGTTTGGCTACTTGATGATACATATATAAGTGCATGGTGGTATATGCACGTTGCATGATGATATGCATGGCTGCTCAATGATATAAGTACAAGTGCATGGTGATTTATGCATGTTGTATGGTGATATATGCATGGCTGTAAGGTGAGGTATGCTTGAATGCATGAATGATATGTGTTTTATTCTTGATACCTTGATTGTTATGTTTGACATATTGTGTAGTTTGGTGGATCTTTACTGCTGAGTGGTTGTACTCACCCCTTTTTGGGGATTAACATTTCAGATAAGAAAGATGCCTTTGCTACCAGTTGCACGCGGTACCTATTATGGATTGCCATATGATGTCGAGGTGGAGTGCACAGAGCATTCATGTACTAGTATACTTGGTCTGGTGTATGTCCGAGTCCGTGTCTTAGTGATGTACGATGTGGGTCTTCCTGATGGCCTGGTTATCCAAGAGTTTTTGTCTGTTCATGTCCGGTGTGGTGGAGTGATGTTAGGGATGCCGCCCGATGCACCGAGTTGGGTGTGATGGCACGTATAGCTGGTGGGACCTAACACTTTTTGGGGATGGCCGACGCTTGTTGATGGAGAGGTGTACATGTTTGATGTAGGGTCGAGTTCTCTTTTGAGTTATAGCCAAGTATAGTTAAAAATCTTGACATTTTGTTGTACCGACCCGAAATATCCATCGTGAAAATATAAATAAAAGTGATTCGGCTTTGTCTTTTCATATGAAGCGTAGGTGGTGTGCATTGCATTATTGTTATTGAAGTGAGGAGTGGTGAGATACGTTTATGCTTCCGCCGATGAACTGCTGGGACATTTACAAAAAAAAGAAATGGAAAAGTATTATATTGATCAACCCCTATGAACTATGGTTTCACTTTAATTAAAAAGTTACCTTACTAGTATGTAATAGGATGAGTGACAAGTACCTGTGGTGACCCTAACGGATTGGGGGCCATCAAGTGGTGCCACAGTCTGTTCCAGCGTATAACAGATTTTGAATATCTACCAGAAGTCTTGTGCTTTGTGAATTTGATTTTATTTCTCATCCAAACTTTACTTGCAACTTATTCTATTCCGCAATTATTTGTTAAGATTTTTTTTAACACCTATTCAACCTCATCTAAGTAATCTTACTAGCATTATCAGCCACCACCAAGAGCATGGTCCAATGCAATGTGGGCGATGCTACTCCTGTATTTATATGCTCCTTGTGTCCAAGAAAAAGAAGAATCTGCTCAGATAATTTTGGATTAAGGAAGCCCAGCAAGTCATTTTTCTGTTCTCGGTGTTCGCAGTGTTCACTTTGTACAGGTTACTACCTAGGTGAAGGTCGAGAATTTGATGATGACTCGTATCCATGGTTATGTTATCTTATTTCCTCTTACTATTATCTAATTTCTCATATATTTTTTGTTTTTTAATTCTATAAGATGATCGATTGGATTCAATTACATCATTTTATCTATGACAACATTTATAAATGTTGGGGTGAGCTAAGAATGTCAATGTCACACCCCGATCCTCAAGCGCGCGCCCATCCCGCAATGGTCGATACAAATGCGACGTTCCCAAGTGGTGTCCTGCCCCATTCATTTTAATACGCATGTGGAAGTGAAATAATAATTCCCTAACAATAAATAGCATGGGATAGAAATAGCAGGATACAAATTTCCACAAAACACCTTTTATAAACACACTAGGTTTAGGTACAAAAAGGGTCTAGCCAAAAGTTTACAAAATATCGACTCTCAAAAAGAAACGGTCCTACAACAAACTAGCCGGACACATATGCCGATCTTGCAAACTCCACCTCCACAAACTCCGGGCTTCGGGTCCTCCACCAACACCATCTATGTGACATCCTGAAATTTCAATCATGTTTTCAATTAAATAAATCGAGCTTTTCATCGACGCGCCTATAGTGCTATTCTCTAAGCTGATCACTCCTGAGATAACTAAACTATCTGGGAAAGTCATTAAGGGATTTTAATGCAATAAACTTGAGAATTCGACAAGGAATCGACTACTCAACCGTGCTTATCTATAGAGATCATTACAGCACAGTTAAAAATCAATTAGAAATCAGAGATAAGTCGGTTCGACTAAGATGTGTCGCTAAACGTGGGGGATTCCACTAAATTGCAAAATTCTCGTTGATCGATACTAAACTAATTTTTCTGTCGTTTTGGTACTGTGTCCATATTTGGAACCTCAAGATTTTCATGATCTGAGAGTTGCCAATATGTCGAAAAGGTACATTGTGGCTTGAAAATAATCAACCAAGAGTCAATTACACCAAAAAAATTCTAAAAGCTACCCAGTAGGCTAGGTCACGCTAAAATCGCGCCAGATTGAAATTAACCACGAATTTAAATCTGATTTTAGAAATTGAAAGTTCTATCATGTCACGAGTCATTTTAGGAACGTCAATCCATCCTCCGAAAATTTTTCTGCAAACCGAGATTTTTGGCGAAAATTTGATATAGGCCGTTTTGGACCGGAAAATTCAGAGGACCATTTTTTATCACATCTTTGGGATACAAGTGGGTTCTATTTGCGAGGAAAAATGTCAGTTTGATCATGGAAACGATGATGGAATTTATGAGGGCGAATTGAATCAATTCAAGTGAGAATTGAAGAGGATTTTGGGAAATTAAGTCCAAAATTCGTAGCCCCTTGGTCCATGACCTTTTCGACCACCTCCTTGGCTTCCTAAGGAAGCTTTGGCTGCTGCAATTGTGCTGAGGAAGCCAGCCCAACTGGTGGGACCTCTCCAAGAGACAAAAGGGATAGGAAGAAGCAAGTTAGGACCCTCCACAAGCTTTGGTGTCTCCTTCTTCTTCCTCTCGCAGTTGCTTTCCCCATTAGAAACCCTTTGAGCTCCCAAAAGTTGCAAAGAAAGGAAGCCAGCATCCCCCTAGCCGTCAAGCAGTCCGTTGAAGCCCTGGAACGCCATCACTGCCGTCGCTGCTGTCGGGCGCTTAGCCACGAGCCCGCATGCACCGCCCGCTATCTGCGAGTCCAATCGTGCCGTCTCGCCTCCTATCATGCCCAGCCACTGTCCCCCACGTCCCTTAACCGTCGTGGAGGTTGTCGAAGCCCGTCACACCACCGAACAACAACCGCCTCCACCCACCTGGCTGCCACTGCCTCCACCAATCCTTGGTCGCCCAACCAACCATCCAAGCCACCCTTCGATCCCCCATCCAAAACCGAAACCCAGCAACCCATCATGAGCTTCGAGGCCCACTTTGGACCCTTTCCCGGCCTCGAAAGGTGTCCCCACTTCGGAGTTTATCGATCATCTCCACCTTGCCGTCCTCGTGAACTCATCGGATTTCAAAATTGGTGAGTTTACTCACTAAAATTTGCTTAGGGAGTTATTTATGCTTAAGAGTTTATTAGTTTAGGTTAAGCTTGGATTAGGTGGTTAGTTAGAACGGATTAGCAATTTAATAGTTCACTATTGCATATTAGGTGGTTAAAGTAGTGTACGTAGCAAGTAGATAAGTTGTATTATTTATCTAGATAAGTTCGGAAATTTTCCGGGCCCGTTTCGGTATTTAATTAAGCTTTTCCGGCCTAAGTTGCATTACGGTAATTAAATGTATTTATTTAATTAATTTTAGTATATATTTAATTATTTATTATTTTTCAAAAATTAGACCGGGATAGCCGGTAACCGAAATTCCGTGCTGATTGCAATGGTGTGATTGGTTTATTTAATTTAATGCTATTTTGTGCTAATTGAGTGGAATTTGTAATTTTGGAAATTTATCCCAAATTTGAGTATTTTCAGTATTTAATTAGAAAATATCGAACGTCGGTTTACAACGCCAAAAATGAGTTTGTGGATTACATTAAATGGTGGAATTTTTGAAAAGGAAAATATTGTATTTTGGCTAAGGCCAATCATGTACCCACACACGATTATTTTTATCGAGTATGATAAAAATTGTGAAATTCTCGTTGGTGAGAACAAAGTATACTATATCGCTTACAAGCTTTGAAATATCAACTTAGGGCAAGCAACATATTTTATCAGCTTAGAGTGAGCATCATCAATATACTATATCAGCCTACAAGGTTTGATATATCAGCTTAGAGTGAGCAGTATACCTTGGCAACTTTTGGTAAGCATTATCAGTATACTATATCAGCCTAAGGGCTTTAATATGTCAATTTAGAGTGAGCAGTATACTTTATCAGTTTAGAGCGAGCTATATTACTTATCAGCTTAAAGCAAGCTATATTATTGATCAGTTGAGAGTGAGCATTATCAGTATACTATATCAGCCTAAGGGCCTTGATATATCAGCTTAGAGTGAGCAGTATACTTGATCAGCTTCGATGAACTATACTATCTGTTGTCAGCTTAGGGTGAGCAATGTTTGAGTTGATCAAATCGTGTGGATGGTATTGATGGTATGGAGTCGAGTGAGTCAACTAATCGATGTTTTATGTGAATTGAATTAAAATGATTAGATGATTATATGAATTGTACTCACTTGCAGGAAGGAACTGAGGCAAAGGTAAGTTCTCTGATTTGTGCTTGTGCTTAGGCAACACTTGAGGTGTATTTCCTTCCTAGTCGGAGTTTAAGGGGTGAACTTGTTGAGACGTCGTCTCACCCCGTCGTGGGCTAACATTTTCAGGTCCTTAGATGGAGGCTTCTCCTGAGCATTTTGGCAAGCCAAAGAAGGTCATCAAGCAGGTATCTTACATTCCGCTTCATGGGGACCCAAGGGCATGGGTCTATAAGCTCGTAAGATCCATCGCCTGGGTTGATGCGAGTCTATCTTAGATGGTACCCCATCAATACAGATCATGGTATCGTCACGAGCGAAATGGACCCAGAGGAAGTCCCCTACCGGAATTTAAGATCCCTATGTTGGTGTTGGAGGTAACTTTTAGAAAAGGTACGGCTGACCCTTCAGGTGGTTCAATGGTGAACCCGAGTCTATCAGATATAGGGTCCCCGAAGTATTTAGTTGAAGACTCAAATGTTTAGAGGACCTGTAGCTTTTCCATCTTTTGCAGACTTGTACATATAGACTAATATTGTATATGACTTAGTTTGATGTGTATATAAGTGTGTTGTGGTTTTCGAAAATTTGTGGCCCTGCTTTCCTATCCCATATGATTGTTGTCTAGGGATTATTATTCGCTTCTGCATGCGCATTAAAATGAATGGGTCGGTGACGCGTCCTAAGACGTCGCAATTTAATCTACTATCGAGGGATGAGCATGCACTCAGAGGATCGGAGCGTGACAATCTAAGGACCTGAAAAGTTAAGCCCACGACGGGGTGAGACATTGTCTCAGCAAGTTCACCCTCCTAAACCCTTATTATGAAGAAAATACACCCAATGGTGGCCTAACCACACAATGCAGAGAACTTATCTTGCCTCAGTTCCCTCCTGCACGTCAGCATGGTTCATATACACGAATTGCATAAAATCAAGGCATACAACAATTGAAACGCCTCACTCAACTCAATCAGACCTAAAAGGTATCGATTATAAAGCCAAACTGTTATGACACGTCCCATACCATGCCACACAGTTTTGTCTCATAATCAGGCGCATCTAACTCAATGAGTATAGGTCCAGAATCTATTGCGACCCAAATCCCAATGAATGGGTAACGTCCGGCGTAAACGCTTGTGACAGGTTCTCTTAACCAACACACAACCATTCACTCTCGGTCTAGGATACCGTGCTTTGCACTCAAATGTCTTAATTAAAATAATGATCCTGGCCTATTTTCTTCATATTAAAAACACCTGGTGAAAATAGTCGTGTATGGGTACACGGTCAGATCGAACTCGAAAAATTCATAACCTTCTTTTTAAAATCTCACTATTATATATAGTATATAAAATCACTTTCGGTGTTAAAATCCAACACCCGGAATTTTCTAAATAAATAATGAAATTTCCCAAATTTTGAAATAAATTACCAAAAATCCAATCAGTACTCAATTGGCACAAATTAACATCCAATTGCATAAACTAAACACACCATTGTAATCAGCACGAAATTTCGGTCACCGACTATCCCGGTCTAATTTCCTAAAAATAATAAATAATTAAATAATTACCAAAATTAATTAAATAAATACAATTAAATGCTATAAATAGGAACTTAGGCCGGAAAAACCTAATTAAATACCAAGACAGGCCCGGAAAATTTCTAAACCAATCTAGATAATTAATACAACCTGACTAGTCCCTAATTAATTTAATCTAATCACCTGATATGCAAAATTGGATAATTAAATCACTAATATAGTCTAACTAACCACATAATTCTTAATTAGCTTAAACTAATTACCCCCTAAGCATAATTAACCTCCTAAGCAAGGTTTAGTGAGTCAACTCATTGGATTTGCGAGCTAATGAATCCATGGCGATGGTTACACAGAGACAAGCGACAAACTCCGAAGCGGCGACACCAAGCGAGGTCGGGAAAAGCTCAGAAAAGTTCCACGAAGCCTCACGGCTTGGCTGAGCTTCCGGTTCTGCTTGCTAGTCGAGGGAGCATAACCGAATCACTCCAGCAGCTAAAACAATGAAGGAGGACCGACGGAGCTGCTGCAAGGCTAGGCGGAGGCAAACGGTGGCTCTGGCGGCCTAAACGGCAACCCACGGCGGCCAAGCGATCTGCTAGGTGGGTGAACAGAAGCGCACGTCGAGTAGGGGTGGCAGAACAGCGGCATGCGAGCGGCTAGGCTAGCGATGGTCAAATGAGCGTGCAACGGAGGAGGGGCTGCTGCTCGGTTTTCTCTGGTTTTTGGAGCTCCAAAATTGTCCAACAATGGAGAAAGGTGATCTACTAAAGGGGGAGAAGCCAGCTGCAAGGGAAGGGGGGCCACCAACCTTCTAGATGGCTTTCTTTGTCCCCTTGCGCTCAACCAACAAGCCCCACCACATAGGCTGTCATCATCAACCATTTGCAACTCCTTGGCTTCTTAAACAAGCCTCCCAAATGGTCCAAATGTTGCACATCATGGGGGGGCTACGAATTTGAAACATTTTCCCTCAATTTGATTCAATTCTCCTTCAATTGAACTCAATTCGATCCCCATAAATTCAACCAAGGTGCTCACACTCCAATTCACATTTTTTCCTTGACAATCCATCCAACTCGAATCCCAAAAACGCGACCAAAAATGATCCTCGGATTTGTCGAAAATCTTGGTTTGCAGAAAAATCTTTGAAAGATGAGCCAACGGTCCTAAAATGACTCATGACATGACATGACATGACATAACTTTTAGGAATCTCAATCGGATTCAATTTCGCGATTAATTTCGATCTGGTGCGATTTTAGCGTGACCTAACCTACCTAGTAACTTTTAGGAATTTTTGGTGCAATTGACCCGTGGTTGATTATTTTCAAGCCACATTGTACATCTTCAACACATTGGTGACTCTCGGTTGTCGTGAAAATCTCAAGATTTCAAATATGAACACAGGATACGAAAATGACAGAAAAATTGATTTAGTGTCATTCGATAGAAATTTTGCAATTAGGTAGAATCACCCACACAATAATCACATACCTCTATTGAATCGACCTATCTCCGGTCTCTAATCGATTTTGACGGTGCCGTAATGACCTTTGCATATGAACACGGTCGAGTAGTCGATTCCTAGTCGAATTCTCAAGTCTATTACGTTAAGATCCCTTAATGGTTTCACTTAATAGGCTAGTTATCTCTTAAGTGGCCAATTCAGAGAAAAAATGCTATAGACGCGTCAATGAAAAGCCAATTTCATCTCATCGAAAACAGAGTTGAAAATCAAGATGTCACAGTCAAGAATGACAAATCAGTGTCCTTAGGGACTTCACTTTCTAAACAGTTTTATACACTAAATATAGAGGCTTCATTCTAGAGTTGCATTCTTTTACAATGATCATTAGAGAGTCCTATGGCGAAGATATTGCAGACACAGAGATAGATATTTCTGAGGATGACAACGAGTATGAAGATGCTTTAACAATGACACTGATGTTGAATTCCTTCCACCTTCTCCTATTACTAATCTTTCAATTTCCTTTTTTTTTTTTTAAAGATTCAATGAAATTTAAATCTTTGAGTAATTTGCATTTTGGGTCACTAAGTACCAGTAGCCTAGGCATGCATTTGTAAAATGAAATGTGGAGCTCGTGCACTGAGTCTAGTCTACTTTTTGCTGCTAAAGATTTTTGCATCAAAATCTTCCGATGAGTTGTTGCTTTTATCTTTTAGAAAAAAAAGATCATTAATTATGAAGAAATTGACTTTCTTTAAAAATTTCGCCTTCAGCATTTTTTTTTATTTGGATTGCTTTATCTATAATGTAGTATCAACGATCACAAACAAAATATACTAATTGTGTAACCATAGAGAAAGATTATGATGTTTGAGCAATTTATATGATTGTGTGACCATAGAGAAAGAATATGATGTCAGAGGATTCTGCTTCTATTTTCATGCTTGCCACGTAATCTTATATTACTGATGCCATTCTTCACTTTGAATTGCTCCTCCTTCTTGTATTCATGTGATGTCATTGGTGCATTTTTCTTTTGACCTTCACCGTGATAGAGTTGTCATATTGTATTATTCTTTTTTTTTTTTCATGGATTTATTAATGTTTTAGGAACTCAGATCATGCCAGATTATATTTTATAGTTGTTAGCATTCTTGACTTTGAAGTTTTAAGTTGATTTCCCTTCGTATACTCGTATGATGGCATTACATGGACAAGTACAGATGTTGATTGCTCTTGTTCTGCTCAGTTTCGCATCTTCAGTTTAGGAGAATGTTTATATGACGTGTCTACAAATAATTGTTTTACAACAGAGAAGGAGAAACCAAACCACAAGAAAAGGAATGGAAAAGACCATCATTGACGACTTAGGAAAAATCATGAATTTAGCGGATCTGATCAGGTCAATAGCTTGCCACAGCAGAATTCGGAGGCCCTGTTTTAGAATCCGATGAGGAAGATTTCTTTGTATCCGCTCTACTTAAGAAAAAGTCTTCTGCAAAGAACTCAGAAATAAATTTCCCAGTTGTAGTCATTTCAACACCACTAGATGTTGTCAAGACGAAGCGAAAGCATGTTGGAAGCACCGCCATGAAATCATCTGAAAGTTTGTCTGCTTTTGTTGGCTGTGAACCTGGAAGGTAATTGACTAAATTAGAGACTTAACAATATGTTACCCTTTTAACTTTTTCCACAAGAAGAGTTTTCATTGATTTGCTGGAAATGTTTTGTCTGCACACTTATCTCAGTTTGAATAGGTTATGTAATGTCTAACTGAAGATAATAGTTCAGGAATGGTTTCTTGACTATTGTTAGAAATGGAACTTATGTTTTAGTTACTCGTATAAAGCACAGGGCCTCCCTACAAACATTATAAAATCAGATACACTCGGATGCATATATTCCATCTAACATCTTGATACATTGGAATCGACACTGCAAAAAAAAAAAAAAAAAAAAATGAGTAAAAAGTATCTTTATGTCCTCACGTTCTTATTGACTCTCGTTATCCAAACTCATATATGTAATGGTACCTGGTTTAATGCATTGATCCTGTAGCCGGGTGTCCTAGGGTTCATTCCACATGTAATCTTTGACGTGATGTAGCAACAAGTTGGACCCATCTTAAAATTATGAAAGACCTCCATTTGTATGTCGCCCCTACCTACCTTTTATTCATGTCAGTGACTCCACATATACGTATATGATGAAAGATTGAAATACTATAAATTTTTCAAAATGATTGTGCTTGAATTGAAGCCTTCGAGCAAACTTCAGAATTTTTTGTCTTGGAACTCTTATTATTATGGCTTGTTAGGGCAGGTAGCTAAGCATGACTACTTCAGGAGTAAAGGTTGAGCGATGACATTTCTAATTGTGTTTGTGAATGATTTGTATTAAGTCTCATGGCAAGCACTTGTCGGTTGGCTAGACACTAATGAAAGTGGTTACACGATCCTTGTAACAAGGAAAAAATCAACTTTACCTGGGATTTTCTTGTCTGTAATGAATAGGCGTTCTACAGTTGAGATTGAGCGAGTTCCAAGTGGAGAGAATTGCAAGAAGTCCATAAAGAAGAAAATGAAGGACAATAGCTTGCCACAACAAAATCCCGAGGGCCGGTCATCAGAACCTGACCCTGAAGATTTCTTCGTATCTTCTCTAGTGAAGAAAAAGTCTTTTGCGAAGGACTCAAAGACAAGGGTCCCAGATATAGTCATTGAAACGCCGCTAGATGTTGCCAAGAAGGAGCAAAAGTAAAATGGATGCACGGCCGTGAAATCATCTGAAAGTTTATCTCCTTCTGTTGTCAACGCCGAACCTGGAAGTCATTTGACTGAATTAGAGACTTGATAATATGTTGCCTATTTTACCTTCTTCTTTTTACGAGAAGAGAAGTCATTTATATGCTGAAAATGCGTCAGCTTCGCACTTATCTCAATTTGAATAGGTCAGGTACCGTCTCAAGGACTCTCGACCATGGTGAGACTTGGAACTTATGTTTTAGTTACTCAACCAGAAATTTTCCAAAATGGTTGTGCTTGAAGCCTTCGAGCAAACTTTGGAATTTTTCGTCTTGGAACTCTTGGTGTTATGGCTTGTTAGTGCAGATAGCTCAGCATGACTTCTTCAAGGGTAAATGTTGAGCGATGACCTTTCCACTAGCATTTGCGAACTATTTGTATTCTCATGGCAAGCACTAGTCGGTCGGCTAGACACTAATGAAAGTGGTTAAACAATAATTGCAACAAGGAAAAATTCAACTTTGCCTGGGATCTGCTTATCTGTGATGGATAGGAGTTCTGCTGTCAAAGTTGAGCAAGTTCCAAGCGGAGAGAATTGCAAGAAGTTCAAAAAGAAGAAAAGGAAGGACGATAGCTTTGCCACATCAGAATCCTGAGACCCAGTCATTAGAACCCGATGGTGAAGATTTCTTTGTATTTTCTCCACTAAGAAAAAGTCTTCTGCAAAGGACTCGTGGACAAAAATCCCAGATGTAGTCATGGAAACGGCACTAGTTGTTGCCAAGAAGAAGCAAAAGCAGGATGGAAGCACTGCCGTGAAATAATCTGCAAGTTTGTCTCCTTCTGTTGTTGACAGCGAACCCAGAAGGTAATTGACTGAATTGGAGACTTAACATATATGTTCAAAATAATATATATGTGAAAACTCCTAGAAAATTTCCTCAAGCAACTTATAAATTCGTGCAAACCAAAAGCTACTTCTAGCAAGGACATGCATTAGCGCATTTTCAACAGATCATACAGGCTAAAGATTGAAAAGAATCATGAAACTTAATAAAGGAGATCAATTCAATAGGTTTGACTCTTGAGACTTTCAGCACTATACTCAGGCCCATAATAATTTAAGAAAATTTCACGTTCTGAGAAAAATTAAACACTGGTACCTCTTAATGAAAACGTAGGCAATGACGCAAGAGAAAATCAAGGACCGGCCTAGCAATTGATCGGTCCAGTGGGACTTTACAAGTCCAGAGTACATGACTCTTTTTACTTCTGCCTCAACACTGCAATCCAACTTTAGTTAAAAGTGCAGTCAAGGACAAATGAACCGGAAAAGAAAGTAGGGGTGCGAATGGTAACGTTTCTATTCTTTTTTTGTTCTAGGGAACAGAAACAAAAAAAAATGTTTCTGTTCTGGAGAAATATTTTTTAACAAAAGAATGTATTTGGTAACGTTTGTTCCGGGAATAAAAAATGAATAGAAACACGTTTGGTAAATTTTATTCTTTTTTTTTTTATTTTTTTAAATTTTTAAACATTTTTATTTTTTTTTTCATTTTTTCATTTCTTTTTTATTTTTTTTTTTTGGCTGGTCCCGGCCTTCGGCGACCGGCCGACGGGGCCGGCAGCCTCGCCCAACCACGGCGAGGCTCGCCGGGGGCCGGCGAGGTCGCCGACCCTCGAGGGCATCGCTGGCCCTCGACGGCCGGTCGCCGGCCATGGCCAAGGCCGGCGAAAGAAAAAAGAAGAAAAAAAGAAGAAGAAAAGAAGAAGAGAAGAGAAGAGAGAGAAGACAAAAACGTTTCTTCATTTTTGTTTCTGGAACAAGAAACAACAATTTGTTGTTTCTTTTTTTTGTTCTTATTTTGTTCCAGGGAACAAAATCCGTACAGAAGTGTTCCGGAAACGTTTCTTTGGAATGTTTCCATGCACGCCCTAGATATTTCTCAAAAAACCAAGGAGGATTATTTCAAAAGCAAACACCTGCTGATAGAAGCATCTCTGGAGCAAACCAATCAGCTCTTGGCAGAGAGGTCCATCCATGCAGCTGAACGCATCAGCTTGCTGGCTGCAATTGGCTTGGCTTGACGAATCTTGAAGGGGTAAGACTGTCATTAGATTGTTTATCTAACAAGATGAGATCAAAAATGGCATTTGTTGCTGCAAGAAGGATTTTATCTAATTGTCTAAACATGGCTCTATGAATAACTAAAAACCTATAATCCTGCAAAGGAGAAGCATATAATTTGAGCACTTCCACCTCATTTTTGGAAAACAATGCATAGCTTATCAAAAATAAATTATGAATTTGCTCTGAGACCCAAAGGTGGTTTGTTTATCAATAAGTTGCTTAATATTTTGAAAATCTACAAATTAATGTGGAGAAAATAGTATATGTAGCACGGACACTCTTCGGAAGCTTTCGTGTCGTGTCTGACGCTCCGACACGTATCCGACACGCTCCGACACGCGGTCAACGAGTGTCGAAAAATCCGACACGTGGTCAACTCTCTCCGACATGCTCCGACACACGAGTCCAGAATTTCGACACGCGATTCCAACACACACGGGGTCAATTTTAAAAATTTTAATACTTGAGGGGTCAAAAATATAAATATACACAAAAGAAGTAATAAAATTGCTATAAATATACACGCACTGGGTCAATTTTTTTTTTCAGTTTTATTTTTTTAGAATTGTTTTATTTTTTTTAAAAGTCTTTTACTCTTAAAGAAGTAATAAAAAATGCTATATATGATAAATAAATAAATTTAAAAATATCATTTCAGCATTTTTCTTTAAACAATGTTTTTTTCCTCTAAGTTTTGTGTATTATTGTAACAAATTAAAATAATGAATGATATTATTTAATATTTTTGTGTAAATTAATTCTAGGCTATAATTATTATTATTATTTATGTATTTATATAAAAAAATATATTTAATATATAACGTGTCGGAACGTGTCGAAATTCTCTATTTTTAATAAATAACGTGTCGACGTGTCGTGTCACGTGTCACGTGTCCGTATCGGTACTAAATAGAAAATAATATCATCATCAACCATTGCTCAGGTCAGCCTAACAAAATTTCTTGAGAAAATAGTGTCGGTTCTTAAGGTCCTTATGATCTTGATACATATTTATGACGCATCTTTCCTTTCTCAGAAAACGATCTTCAAACAAAATTTCATGAAAAATCTCTCCTTCTTTCTCAGGACAAAAATAGCATGCTATTTTCAAACGAGAAACATGGAAGCATCACATACCAGAATGTCTACTAATTTTGATCGGTGGCCACCGTGAAGCAACGAGACAAGATGCAACCTTGCCATCCATATAAGTAAAATAATCTAAAAACTCCCTCAGCCAAGACATACGCTCCTTGATAGCATACAGATAATTTCAAATCAGGTAACCAAACAGTCTGAAAATGAAAATTGAATCACCATTCCGGAAAATTTTAGAAACATCCATAACTATTTTGTGGCTGTTACCCAATAATTGACATGCTCTGGTCTGGCTTCACGGAAAGGATCTAGAAACTTTGCTTTGCTCAATTATCTAATAAATACACAAATTGGTTTCGATTAATTTAAGTCATATTGATATAAAAATTGCTGCAGCATGAAAACCATTATAACAATACAGGAAACATTCAGTCACAAGCAAGTGCACATGTACTCATCCAGCACATGTGATGCAAGACTGCATCAAACAAATCAAGCATAACAAGAATCTATAAGAGAGTCAAAAAAAACAAGCAGCACTCACACTTTATGGCAATTAAACAAAACGATTTATATGCAACAGACAGTCCTCCGTTCTTGGACTATAAGTAATTTGCTAAGCTTCGTGCATCCCAAAAAAAGGTGCAAATAAATGTAAATCGGTAACTCTTGGATCTAATAAGCACCTAAAAGAGGTTAGCTCCATCACCACGGCAATTGGTGAGTAACCAACATCAGCAAATTACAGATGTTGGAGGGAACAAGGATAACAGTACTTCCAATTGCATCCTTCTAATTCGTCTAATATAACTTTACATCAGATTAGAGCTCCTAAAGGCATTGTTAGAACACTATGCCACCCATCAAAAAATCTGGAGCCCAAAAAGGATATACAAAATGATCGAAAATAGTCATCAGAACCATGGTGCCCAAAACAGCATTGTTAGAATGCTATACCACCCATCAAAAAACTTGAAGCCCACAACCTACTTCTCAGTAGAGCGATAATAGGCCTCCAAAATGAGCTTGAGCTGATCTTCAATCACTGCGCATCTCTCCGCCACTATCTGCATCTCAGCACAGAACAATTTACTCCATCTTTCATTCAACTCCGCCCTCTTTGAGGGCTCCAACAATGCCAACCCCTGATTCAAAGATCCCTCGTCCAAGCCGATCCTACACATGTGCGATATGTCATCAAGAAGCTCCTGTGAATCATTTGACTTTGATGCCTCCGACTTTGACCAGGGGGGAGCCACAAACATTCCAGCACCATCAGTCTTCTTATTCTCAATAGTCACACCAATTTCTTCTCTACCGCTAGTGGCATTGCCTCGCATCTCAACACCCCAAATCGTCTTCGACAACTCAAAAATTTTCCCCTCATGAGAATTCGAAAACACCCGATCCTCTCCAACCTTGCCCTTCCCCTTATTATTCCTATACTTCTTCTTAAAAACCCGAACCTTGTTGGCCAATTGGCTCTCCGTGAAGTCTTCCCGAAGTAATCCCTTGACATCATGATAAAATGCACTAACATTTGAGAAGGGGTCCATGCCCTTCTCACAGTAATCAATTATACCCTGCAAAAGGGTTATCTCGTCGTCGTCGCCCCATATCTTCTGGAATGCCAGCTTCTTTGACTCCTCTCCGGCATGTCCAAGCTTTTCTACTTCAACTTGTTTCAACGAAGTGGATGGCACTGTTTTCAACTTCTTCAAAGACGGGGCCGATTTTTGCGGTCGAGGAGGGGCAGGCTTGGGCTGCGAGGGACTTTCCTCATTATTCTTTTGCTCATTGTCCGATTTAGCCGCCGGCAGCTTCTCCTTGACAAGAACTTTACGCTTTGAAGACATGAGAGAGGGTTTTGCTCCGAGGTCTGAGTATGTTTCTTTTTCTTCCAAGTACTGGTCAAAGTAGAGAAATGCGGTTATTTGGTCAGACCCAAGGCTAAATATCAGTATATCCCGTGGAACATAACCAAAGTAGAGAAATGGTTTCTAGGAGCAATGACTGAAGGAATCTAACGCACATTTGGGTGAATGGATGGCGGCTATACTTTCGCGCAATCTCTTTTATTTCAAGCATGCAAGCCTAATCCGCAATCCATTCTAGACGAGGCCCTAGTAACGAACAGGAACTTAGCGATTTGGTCTCAGGCATCTATGAGTCTTTTCTTACCGGAAGAGTGGAACCTGATTGTGAACGGACTGTGGGTCGACAGCTCCCCGGAAACTTCAACCGCAGGTATGATGGCCGTTTTCGCGAAGAAGACAGTTGGCTGGGTTCGCGAAGTTCGCGAAGAAGACAAGAGACGCCTCGGCTGGAGTCGCAGAAACCCTAGCTCTACGCGACGCCTTGGTGTTTCTGACTAGGGAAAGTGACATGCGACAGAGAGGAAGTGAAACTGTGGCCGAGATGGAGCCATCTGCGACCGAAGTTGGCGTGCTCCGCAAGAAGGTAATGATGAGAGCGTGGAGAAACGAAATGATAGCGTATCTATCGCGGAAGTCTTATCGGGCCAAGCCCGTACCAACATACAAAGTGAATTTTCAGATGCTAAAGCTTGTCTCACTAATTCTCTAGGACTCGTTCTTAAAATAGTGTTTATTAAAGAAATGATGAATTTTTATCTATCATAGAAATATCAGAAAAAGAATAATGTAAATCTTGTCTTTTAAAGGAGATCACTTAACTAACATTCTTTTCACTTTGATCAAAGAGAAGAAAAAAAAAAGATGGTGTAAATCATCACGTTTAGAAGTTCTTCATTTCTCACAATTTCCAAATGGAGTCTCTCAATAATAAATGTTAAACTTTTATTAGGTCAATTGTTAGCATAGAAATTCTTTTTACGCATTATGTTTATATATATAATTATGTAACTGAATTCATTTACAAGTCTTCATCTAAATATGAATGTGCAAAATGTTTTCAACATAGGCAACGGACACAATTGAACGAGGTTGACTCTTATGTTCTTTCAAAAGATATTTGGTAACATCCATTGGTCTTTTTTCCTTCTATTTTAGTAATACTTCGTAATTTTAGGTGCTCTTTTATGCCATTGAATGTTTTGGTGGGATTATTTCCAATTTCTAAATATTTGACATTTCTCTAAAGTCTCCCTCTAATTTATGTTATTTAGCCCAAAATAAATTATTTGAAATATATTTTTCATAAAAAAAAATATTTTGAGAAAAAGTAATCAATGAGATCATTTTCATTGTTATTAACAATTTATCTCTAAATATTTTTTGTTAAAAATAGAAATTTTTTTCCTTCCTTCTTTTTTGAATTGATATGAGCAATTATTTTTAAACAAATATAGCTCAAATCATTAAAAACAAATGGTATAATTTTTTTCCAAATACAAGGCAAATAATTTATTTGGGAATATATTGATTTTCATAGTTTACAGTGTGATTGATAGAAGTTTCTGGCTATATGGATGGACTTATCGAAACTATTGATCGCACCTTTTCTACAAAATTGAAAAGGCATCCATTATAGTAACTTAACAAATATGACTTAATATTAAGTGAAAGTTAAATCTCAAATAATAAGCGTCAAAACTAAAATAAAATATAAAAATTATCATGACACATTTCATTAACATCTCTTATCTACGTTATCTACTTTATCATATCATCTTAATTTCAAATATTATTTGTTCGAGATAATTTTTCAACAATAAATATAATGACAGATTAAATGAATTGTCGATTATATTTCATTAGAAATGTCTTTATATACACCGATAACTATGAAAAGAAAAATGTATAGTTATCGTGATAGCCCCTCTTTCATACGAGTAATTGTTATGACACCACTAGCAAATCATCGACCTTTGATAGCCTTTGAGTCCACTAATCAAATAGAACTGGTGTTGAGCAATGTGACTATCACACATGCAAGTGGAATAGACATATAAGTGGAAAACAAAAATAAAGTCATCGAATAGTTTATGAGGATCAAGTTATCGCACGCATGATTTGCCACTATCAATTATCAAGTACCAAGTATTAAATTTCTTTTATGGAAAAAGCAACTTAAACAATATTCTTTGGTACAATTTTCTGGCAAAAAAATTCCAATGATACCATTGTGTTCCTTCTTTTTTACCATAAGTTAGAGACATTTTCCTATATAAGAATGAATATTATCAAATAAAAGGAACTTTTCTTTGTTCCAAAAAGAATACCGAGTAAGAAATCAAGAGACTCAGTTATCTCAATAAGTAATAGAAAGCACTCAATCTTTCGAAATATTAATAACACGTGTTATGAAAATTGTCAAACCATAAAAATAACAAGTATATATAGTACTGCTGCATGTACATGCCTTGTCATGAATATTTACATAGTCGGCATTGTGAATAAATACCCAAAAAGGAAACGAGACACAACTTGAAAAACACTAATTAGAGTGAGATAACATCCACCGTGATTCTATTTTAAAATTTTCTGTCATTATCTTCTCACGTACCCAATAAATGCATTTAATAGGGAGTTGAAGTTTCATTTTTAATTTTTTTACATTCAAATCTTCTTCTTTTTTCCTTTTTCTCCTTTATTAAAATACTGAACATTCCCCCGAGGCAATGCAACTGAAATTGGGTGCAATTAAGATACATAGCACTTGGTCTTGAATTGAAGTGCTCCAGCTTATATAAAAAATAAGTCTAGGTCTATGTTAACACCTAAAATTTGACAACTTAATCATCTATTTCTTGCATAGAAAAATTAGGCCCCTAAAACAAAAAATAGAATTAAATTTATATGTGCATTTTATAATGATTTTCTTCATTTATAAAGGAATTTTAACAATGGGCTTATCCCCCAAATTTTTTTTTTCAGAAAATGTTTATTATGTAATAAATTGGATTTTTTTTATTATTATTTCCTTTTAGCATGTAAGAGGTCTTTTTGGGAAATTGGAGAAATGATTTATGATCTATGTTCAATTATTACACCCTAACTCTAGTCTAGGGAATCCAAGCCTAATCAATGTTAATATCTAAATCATTCATTTAGGTAAATAGCATTGGGACAGGGCTAAATATGTTTTTGGGGTGTTAAAGGGCTAAATATGTTTTCTTCTTTAAACCACTCCCTTGCCCTTGAATATGTGATTCGGCCATCGAGTTCTAAACTTCCATAAAGAGTATATTAAGTTCATCTGAATTGAGAAATTGTGGAATGAAATTGCCAAAGCTCTTGCGTTTTCCAGAACATTTAATGGAAATGTGTGGCCATCAATTAAATATAAAATAGAAGGAAAAAGGAGAGTGGAAGAGAGAAATTTGTTGGAAATTGTACAATTAATTAGAAAAGATCAAAAGAAAAAGAAGAGGGGAAGAGAGAGATCCAGAAGTTGGAGAAGTTGGGAGCGGGGCAGGATGAGAGGACGCCTGGTCATTTTTTGCTTCTGCTTTTCTCGCTGAGCGATGATCGTACTTTCAACTGTGCGAAGAGATTCTTTGATATCTTATGTTAGGGAATTCCCACTGTTTATACACATGCCTAGTCTAAACAGTGCTGGGCTACGATAAATACCGTTCAGCCCGAAGAAAAGCAAAAACCCCTAGGCACCCATGAGCCTCGTTCGCCTGTCACAGTGATCCACTTCAGCTTTCCCCGCATTTCTCTGATGCAGCGCAAAGGAAGGTCCTTTTGTCTCTCGTTTGCATCAAATCGTACCGTAAGTGAAGAAGAGGAGAAAATATTCAGTGGTATGTGCGCGCCACGTCATCCGCAGATGTGGCGCGCACGTTCCACTCAGCTGTCGACACCTGTCGTGTGGGACCCGCTGGAAAATGAAAGGATCCGCTCAGCTCGGATCGGCTCGGCTCGGCTCGTTGGCAGAAACAATGTCAGGTCAATAAATGCTTTAACGCTCCCGCCCAAAAAATTTCTCACTCCTCAATTGAATTTATTGGCTTTTTCTCTCTCTCCTCGCAGAGAACAAACAGAGAAGGACCGTCTGTTTCCTTCTCCGCTCATCCGGTTCCGGCTCCGCCTCTGCCTCCCAAAAGCCTCGCCGGTCGTCGCCTCCTTCAAGAGCCTCGCCGGTCGCAGTCGGGTCCTCACCCCTCCGCCTCCGGCTGTTCCAACGTGGAGATCGAGCACAAGGTTTGTGCTCGCGTTGGTTACTCGGCAACTTTTGGACCTCCGACGAACGCGTCATCAGCTCCGACTCCGAGTAGCCCGAGGTCTTTGGACTCTATGTCCTCGAGGTCGATGGTCGGGACGTGAGGGCCTCGTGCTTCTTCTGCTCCCCGCCTCCCAAAAGCATCGCCGGTCATCCGCCGCCGACACATTGCCCCCTCGAGAGCCCCGGCGGTGCAGCTGGTTCCCGAGCCCCCTCGCCCTCGCCTCCGCCTTCGACTATTTTCAACGCGGAGATCGAGCACAGGAGGAGAAGAGAAGAGAAGGACAAAACCACCCCCTTCCCTCCCCTCCCGTAACCTAAACTCCTCTCGTGGTTCCGGACAGCTTCATCGATGCCTTCGATAGTTGTGCCCGATTCAGCTCAACCCCGAAGAACTCCAAATTGCTCGATGGCGGCTTCGCGTCTTCGGCAGAGTCGGACAAGAAGCACAAGAAGGAAAAGAAGAGCGGCAGTAAAGGCTCCGAATCCAAACAGCCGAAGCTCCCGGAGCATCAGGGGATGCGAAGAAGGAGAAGAAGAGGAAGGCGCTGGAGCTGCGCGAGGACGACGAGGAAGACAAGAGCGAGACCAGCTCCGAGCTGGTTGACCCCGAGAACTTGAAGGGGAAGAAGAAGAAAAAGAAGAAGGCGAGGTTGAGCGACGGCAATAATAAGGTGGCTCAGGAGGAGAAACCCAACGCTGTGTTGAATTTCAAGATCTCGGACAGCTTGAGGTTGAAGTTGAAGGACAATGGTATCGAGGCGCTGTTTCCCATTCAGACCATGACGTTTGATATCGTCCACGATGGGACTGATTTGGTCGGCCGTGCCTGCACTGGTCAGGTATGAACATCTTTTTATTTGAATTTCACAGGATTGACATGTTGATGGTCGCGTGCTTGTTTGAAATCTGCTAATTAACTGACAATTTAGAGAAGTGAATGGTCTGGATGTTGGAGTAATGATAGTGTGTGATGCGGAAAAGGGTCACGAAGCTGACATATATGAAAAGAGAAGCAGGTTTTATCTGCTCTATGAGTAGTGAATGGTTGATGTATGAGCTTGGTGAATATTGTTTTAATTAACAGCACGACAGAGCAATCATGGTGTAGAGTGTAGCAAAGTGCACTTGGTTCGTGAAATGTCTTTCGTGCATTTCTGGTCCTAAATCCCCGTATTTCGCCCGATTGTCATTGCAAAAGTCAAATTCCGACCGATCTTTTCAGGCATTCGAACCTACAGCTGGTAATTCGACCAAAAAACCTACAGCTATATAAGTTTTCTAGTTTGTGGCAGAGTCATCTGTACATTAGTTCATTGGTGTTATTTGACATAAAAAAACCAAAAGTGGCGTGAAGACTGTTTGGCCGCAGTTGCATTTCAAGTTTTTTAAAGATGATTGGCTGCTAGGAACATGAGTTTTCGAACTGGTTGCTCATTGCTGTAGTTGATGGGTTTTAATTTTTGAGCACTGATTATCACCTTGTTCACTGTGTGAATTGTACCAGGGCAAAACTCTAGCTTTTGTCTTGCCCATTTTGGAATCTCTGACGAATGGGCCTGCAAAAACCTCAAGGAAGACAGGATGTGGTAGGCCACCAAGTGTTTTGGTGCTTTTACCTACTAGGGAATTGGCCAAGCAGGTATTGGAATCAAGCTTATAGAAATAATCTCATCTTTTTACAGAGATAGATGTCCGACATTGTTTACTCTATTATTTTAGGTGTTTTCTGATTTTGAAGTTAATGGTGGAGCAGTGGGCTTAACATCATGTTGTTTGTATGGTGGAGCTCCTTATCATGCTCAGGAGAGCCAATCGAGGAGAGGGGTCGATATAATGATTGGAACACCTGGCCGTGTGAAAGTAACTCATTGAATTGGAAGCTTATTTGGTAAGTATTCACGCAAATCATTGTGGGTCCTAGGAAGTGTTGGCGAGCCTATCAATCCAAGTGCGTGGAGGTACTGAGCTTTATCCTAACTTTCTAATGTAGATAATGTTTCAGTAGATCCATAAACCTGTGTACATTTCTTCAGGTGGTTTTTCAATGTAGTCGGGGATTCAGAGTGCCCTATATCTGACACTTGGTGGCAAACTGAAACTGGTGGCTTCATGGTACATTTTGTTATTTGTTTGGGTTTATCATGTTAGAATTTTTACAAAGAATGCCCACAATATCCACTTTATGGTCTCAGTCTGATTCCAGTGATGCTTACCTTCCCTGCAGATCACACCATTATCTGGTGCCTGGCCACAGAAACCTGGATCTGCTACTTTTCTTTTCTTTGGGGTTCAGGTCTCTAAACTCTTTCATTCCCTTTGACTTTTGAACAACTTAAGAGCCTTTCACAAGGTGTCTCTCCGACTAATTTCCACATTTGTTTTGTGCAGCCTGTCATAGTGGATGAAAAGGGGGTTGAAATTGAAGGTGAGTGTAGTGGATACCTGTGCATTAAAAGTTCCTGGCCTGGGGCATTTTGTACAGTCTATGGTGATCATGAGCAATACGAAACAACATACTTCAACCATTCCCAGGATACTATTTTACTGGTGATGGCTGCAGCAGGTTAGTTGATACAACTATTAAATTATTGCTTGAGGTACTTGCATTATGCCTGGGTTCTTACTAGGGATGTTTATACAATTCCTTAACTTGAATGATAATCTTGCGCTTCTATATCTTTGGAAGGTGTAGTTATGGTTATATTTTTTGCAGCATAAGCTGTGCAATTTGATTTCCTTATTTTTTAATTCGCTCAACCCATTCAGGGACAAGGATGGTTACGACTGGCTGACTGGTAGAGTTGATGATGTCATCAATGTCAGGTGCTACATGAATTTCTCAAGATCTTCTCTTTTGGTACCTTCATTCAAACATTTTTTATGTGCTCATACAATGTGGCTTTGTTTTTGTTGAGAAACTTCGAAAGACCAATTCTTTTCCTTCTTAAAGCACCCAGTGCCTTGAATTCTGGACTAGTTATCTGATGATGCTTCACTTGCCTCTGCAGTGGACACCGGATTGGAACAGCAGAAGTTGAATCTGCTCTTGTCTCGCATCCCAAATGTGCGGAAGCTGCGGTTGTTGGTGTTGAGCATGAGGTACTTTAGAGAGGACTAAATTGATGATAAAATTTTCATTGCACTTGCTTTAAATGCTAACAAATCATGTTTTTGTCTCTAGGTGAAAGGACAAGGCATTTATGCCTTTGTCATTCTGGTGGAAGGTGAACCTTACAGCGAAGAACTGAAAAGAGGCCTCATACTCACCGTGAGGAAACAGGTTTGCATCCCATCAACAGTCATTTCTTTATTTGAAAACTAATTGCTCTTGCTTTCTTAAACTCCCCAAAGTGACTTTTAGACAACATGCAAGTTCTTGACAGAGTAACCTCTTAATGTGATGATAATTGTGATGGATCTCATTTTCTTTCCACATGCTAGTCCCACTCAAAACAAATATTGTTGAGCCTCTTGTTTGCTTACTCCTCTGAATCTGTCCTTGGGCTTTGCAAACAGTGCTTAATCCGTTCTGTCATTACCATGGGGCACTATGCTTAAGATCTCACTCATACTTCTCATTTGATTATTAGATGCCTCTAATTTCTAATTGATTCCCTGGTGACATCTAATGATTTTGATCTTAGTTATGTGAAAGTTATTTGCATATTTTGATTAACAATGAACATATTCATCGCATGGAGCTCTATCTCCCTTCACTTACATGAGAGGTGTAATGAGAATGATCAAACAGTGGGACACATGCTAAATGGGCTCTTTTGGCTGATGGATCACGATGAACTCGCCGCATCTAACGCTTTGCCGATATCTTTTCTTTTTGGTTTCTTCCTTTCTTCTGAGCCAAAGACAACTATATTATCAGTAGGATCTGTAATCCTCGCATAACATTTACTACAGTAGCAAATATAGGGCCAGGTTCCAGTTTATGTTCCTGGGCCATTTTATTGCCTTCATTAGGCTTCAAAATATATTGGTTTTTCGTCCATGAACTAAAAAATAGGTGAAATCTATTTTATAGCCCATCTTGTTTAACTTGTGATAGGAAATTCATAAACATAACTTTCGACTAGGCAATCTGATTCATCTTCTGTACGACTTCTAGATAGGAGCATTTGCTCCGGGATCAACGGTTGAGGAAGGGGATACTCTGGGATTGGCAGCAATTTTGTCAGCTATACCTTTCTGTCAAGGAAAATTCTTTTGTACAGATATGAAGTTGTCAGAAGCATCCACATCTTACTAGAAGCTGGTGCATGGAGGCCTTTTCAATCTCTCTCACCAAAATTCTTTGACTTAGCCTGTCTTGGTCCATCTCTTCAGGTTTTGCATAATGCGAGTTGTACAAAATCCCTTGTCTTGAGCTCATAGATATCCCTGAGGAATGTATTATTTG